>NW_008346093.1:280776-343560 GCF_000622305.1 Nannospalax galili | reverse complement strand
CTTTTTTTCATTATTTTTATGTGCGTGTGTATATCACCTGCATGTAGGTAAGTGCACCCATGTCGTGCAATGCCCTCAGAAGACAGAAGAGGTTGTCGGATCCCCTGGAACTGGAGTGACAGACAGTTGTTAGCTGCCATGTGGGTGCTGGGATTCGAACCCAGGTCTTCTGCAAGAACAGTGTTCTTAATGGCCAAGCCATCTCTCCAGCTCCAAAACAAAAGTTTTTTGAAAAGGGTGGGTAGAATCACCAAAGACCCACCATTACAAGAAAGTACGAGTTAATCTCAGGAATAAACATCTAAGGGGATACTAAAGGAAAATATTATCGCAGTCCAAGAAAGCATAGAAAGATTCCAATGCTTGTATCAAATGTTTCCTCAAAAGATCAATGTTGAAGAGGGGTGTGGTGACGCACACCTTTAATCCCAGCACTCAGGAAGCAGAGGCAGGTACATCTCTGAGCTTCAAGCCAGCCTGGTCTACATAGTAAGTTGCAGGTCAGCCAAGGTTACATAATGAGACCCTATTTCAAAAAAATCAGTATGAATAGGAGGCACTGCCTTAGTTAGCTCTCCATAATCCCACCTCCTCATCCTGGGGTGCTGCCACAGAGATACCATGCATCTCCCTACCTCCAACCAGTTTGGTGGGGCCAGGGCTAGCTCTCATTGCTCTGACTGGACTAAGGCCAAGGAGGACTCTGGCCATGCTCTCACCATTGCTTTCACTTCTATACCAAACAGAGGAAGACAACCACCATGGGATCCCTACAGACACCCCACCTTCAGATGGAGCAGCCTTTATTTCCTTTTCACTTATGGCAGGGACAATGCAACTGCTACTATAACAAGAAGGCAGTCATTCCATACCATATGTGGAAAGATGGCCACTTGAGACTGCACTGGCAGACATTCCACCCTCAGAGAGTTTAGCACCAGTTGTATGTTTAATCACCTAAAGCAGAGACAATACAAGCGCTCCTCCCAAACTCATCTTTGTTTCTGTCATGCCCCACGTTCAGGTGCCAAGTGCTATGGGAACTTTTCCTGGGGAGATGAACAAACATCTGTTCACCCCAGATAGGGTACCAATGACAGACCAAAGAAACTATTACACTCAACTCTAGCTTGATGAACCAAAAAGTTTAATCAGGGTTACTAAAACATGGGTGAGGGGGTTACTTACAGGAGCATGGGCAACTTAAGGGATGCTATACCACTGAAGAAAATCTTTCCCTACCAACTGTTAACTGCCTAAATATTCTCAAGGAGGGGTGGGACCTCATGAGCCCTTGTTCCCCCCACATTAGAGAACATTAGTGGGTCCAGTCTTGTGCAGGCCCTGTGCTGGTAATCACAGCTGCTGAGAGTTCAAGAGAGTAATAGCCACATCACACCTATAGGACAGTGTTTCATAACACAGGGAAATGTGAACTCACCCAAGCCTCAGTCATTTCTTAGGAAGTATAAAAAGACAAATTCAGAGACCTGTTAAGGGCAAGGAACGTAGTTCAATGATACAGAGCTTGACTACCATGTACGAAGCCCTGGGTTCCATCCCTAGTAGTATAAAACAAAACAAAACACTACCAACAGGAAAAAAAAACATTTCAGAGTTTGGAGAGACATAAGAGAAAATTAGAAGAGATTGGATGGAGAAAACGCAAATGGAGACATAAAACATACAGTTCATCTGTTGTCTCTGGCTGGAGAAAAGTCAGTCATGTCTAAAAATATCCATAATTCAAGAGATCACCAGTAGAAGCCAGAGGTCTACATGGTTACAGCCCCAAATTCTGTATTGGTGGCTGACATGATTGTGTGTAGAGCTGGAGTTGGCAAATGTTGACTGTAAATGCCAAGTATCAATTACCTTAGGATTTCAAGGCCATTTGGTCTCTTTGACAACCAATAAACTCTGCCACTAGAGAATGAAAACGGTTCACAGGCAGTATGTAAAGGAATGAGTGTAGCTATGTTCTAATAATGTTTTACTGGGAATTTGAGTTGAATTCCATGTAATTTTTATGACTTGCAAAATACTCTGTTTTTAAGTAGTTAAAAATACAAGTAATATTCTTAATTCATAGACTACAAGAACACATCAAGGGTAAACAAACCAGACGCTACAATTTGCTGACCTCCAGCACACAGCTTAGATGAGTTGGCTTTCTTTTCTTTAAAAAAAAATTATTTATTATTTTATGTGTATGCGTGTATTGCCTGCATGTAGGTAAGTGCACACATATCGTGCAATGCCCGAGGAGGTCAGAAGAGGCTGTCGGTTCTCCTGGGACTGGAGTTATGGACAGTTGTTAGCTGCCATGTGGGTGCTGGGATTCGAACCCAGGTCTTCTGCAAGAACAACCAGTGTTAACCGTTGAGCCATCTCTCCAGCCCCAGGTGAATGGGTTTTCATGGGAGTATGCATGCAACTGTCACTTAATACTACATTTACCGTGCAATGACTTCCTTTAGACATATAAATTCTATTTTTTGAAATTTATCACAAGGAAACAATTATAATCATGCACAACAATTTGAAAGCAAAGACTGTTATCCCATCCTGGACTATAAACAATGAAGAAATGGACATACTCAAATATCCAGGCATAGTGGAGCACACCTTTGATCCCAGCACTTGGGAGGCAGAGGCAAGTGGATCTCTGTGAGTTCAAGGCTAGCCTGGTCTACATATGCGTTCCAGGCCAGTTGGGGCTATAGGGAGACCCTCTCAAAAAAACAAAACAAAACAAAAAAGTAATGGCTCAAATATGTGAGACCATCCATCCAAAGGATGGAATACTATACACCCATGTCAAGTTACAATCGTTTGCAAAGAAAGAAAGCAAATGTAGTCAAATATTAACACATGCTGAATCTCAGTGAAGGCTCTGTGGGTGTTCACTGTTAACTGTTCTGAAATTTTTAAATGTACAAATAAAGTTGGAGGATCTATCCTGCCATGTGTATTTGGCTGAGTTTACAGTGCCACCTTGCCAAGTTTCAGAGGATAAGAGATTGTAGAATTTAGTACAGGACACCTCTATGGAACCTCATCTACCCATGGCTCAGGAATCACTGCAGAAGAGGGAGTGGAAAAATTGTATGAGCTGGGGCTGGTTGATGAACACAGGGAAGTAGAGGCTTCCAGGCCACTGGAAGCTTACACATGTGAACTTGTGGCAACGGTTGGTCCCATGTCAACTCAATTAAACAAGGGCCCAAAGGGGAGGAGAGAAATAGGTGGGCTAGACTGAGAATTATTGGAGACTGATTGCTGCTGGGAGATGAGGGAGAATATGACTTACAAATGATCACTAGATGGGCTGATTAGACTCCAGTGGATGCATTTACACTGAAAGACATTTGGGTACAAATGTCTGAATGAATAGGACTTAGCATGCATGGTAGAATATATAAGTCTGGTGGGGGGATGGGAAAGGCATGGATGGAGGAGGGGGTCTAAATTTGATTAAGAACTATTGTATGAAATTACAAAAGCTCAATAAAAATATTTTAAAATGTGAAAAAAATAAAGTTGGAAAGATCTTTTATTCCATTTATTTATTTATTTGGTGGACACCACATCAAATGTGTGGAGGTCAGAGGGCATGTTGCAAGACTAAGTTCTCTATTTCCACAATGTAGGTCCAGGTTGTCAGGCTTGTCGGCAAGCACCTTTTACCCACTGAGCCATCTCACTGGCCCAGAAACCTCTTTTAAATAAAAATAATGTCTATGAAATAAAATAGTTTTGCACAGACCCATCTCTAGCCCACCAGAACTGTTCTCTCTTTCAAATAAAGAACTAAGCAATAAATTTTTTAACTCCCTAATGTCTGTTTCAAGCACACTAAAATTAATTTAATGGGAGACTAGAGAGGTGGCTCAGTGGTTAAAAGCACTGGCTGTTCTTGCAGAGGACCTGGGTTCAGTTCCCAGCACCCACATAGCGGCTAACAACCACCTGTAACTCCAGTTCCAGGGTATCCAACACCCTCTTTTGACCTCCGTGGGACTGCACAACATGCATGCACTTGCATACATGTAGGCAATACATTCAGATACATAAAATAAAAATGATCAGTAAAATATTAAAAATAAAATTAATTTAACTACATATAACATGGAGTTTATTTATTTTTGGTGAAATTCACTGTTTCCTTTACAACCATCTTGTTCTAAGGGCAAAGAAAAGCTTGATTTACTTAGGTTTTGAGCATTTGAAGAAAAACCCCACAAAACTTTATTTTTATACACTGAATGCACAAATAATCTGGGAAGGCTTTCTTGGTAGGAGTAAGTACTCTAGGATGCATAAGTAAGAATAGTATTTGGGGGACCCTAGCATGTAGGATATTCTCCAGACTCAGGCCTTCACTTGCTGATGCTCTTGTTTGAAAACCTAACATGGAAAATAATTTATTTGAAATGAATTCATAGAAAACTTACAGAATTAAATAAAAACATACACATTATTCCTAACTACAAGCTAGCCCATCCTAGGTGGAGGATTCCAGAAACTGTCCATTTGACTATTAAAAGAGGTGATTAAACACAGCGCTTTTATAGTCTCCACTTCAGCCTGGGTTAAGGACTGCAGGCCACAAAGCAGGAGTCATCCAAGATGAATTTCAGAAAAATTTATCTCCATCTCAAAAAAATTAAATGTCATACTCATTCCCTTTACCAAGAGTGAAGGGGAATGCATGTTAAAAAAAAAATCAATATTCAGGCTGGAGAGCTGGCTCAGCAGTTAAGAACACTGGTTGTTCTTGTAGAAGACCGGGGTTCGAACCCCAGCACCCACATGGCAGCTAACAACTGACTATAACTCCAGTTCCTGGGGCTCTGACGGCCTCTTCTGTCCTCCACAGGCACTGCATGACACGGGTGCACTTACCTACATGCAGGCAATACACGCATACACATAAAATAATAAATAAAAATATTTTAAAAATATATCAGTATTCAAAATAACAGAACACACAGGATATACTGCTTTCCTTATTGATTAGAAGAACCCTTCCTGGTCTGGAGATGCTCCCTTGCCTTTTAAATTATAAACGCTTAATAGAACTCAGTGTGTCAAAAAAAAAAAAAAAAGACATTAAGTTGGGAGACGGATGTGGCAGGTGGGCTCTGGGAAAATTTGGAGAGGGAGCATAGGGGTGGATATTATGAAAATACATTGCATACATATATGAAATTCTCAAATAATAAAAATAGAAAAGAAAAAAAATCATAAACGCTTCACTCCCTCTCCATACCTTCACCTGTGATCCAGCCTCCTGGAGAAGCCGCCAAATCTCATTAAACTCTACCCTGACTGGCCACGCGCGGATCCGCAGGCTTCGGCAGACTCTCATTGGCCAGTTCAAGGGCAGCAGACAAAGCTCCGACGCTGGGCCAGCTTCAGCAATCTCTATGGATTCCGTAGGGCCCGGCCCTCGTCTTTCCTTAGGCCTGACTTTTCGCAACAGGACCGCCCCTCTTCACCTATTTGGTTGACGCGCATGCTTGCCGTACGTCATCCATCCGCGCCACCCGGAAGCCGCGGTTCATACCAACAGTTCTTATTGCTGGAGGCCTTAAGGTAAGGATCACGGTCTTTAGTAGGTAAACGAGTGGGGTTGGGCAGACGGTGGAACCCCTCAGTATGATCCTAAAGAAGTTATTCATAACGTTGAGAGGCTGGAGAAAACGGTATGAAGCCAAACTAGATTGCTCAACTTGGTTTTCCCCCTCCTTTCCCAGGAGCTCATCATGGCGACGCCCCCAAAACGGCGGGCCTTGGATACCTTGGGGGAGAAAGTGCTACGGTACGAGGCCTTTATCAGTGACGTACTGCAGCGAGACTTGCGGTGAGTGACAGCGAAGGAGGCGGGGCGTTTGAAAAATTCCACGTAGTGGGTGGGGCGTTCAGAATCTGGGCCTAGCCTTCAGGTTGGCGGGACTCACAAGAGAGAAGAAAGGATGACATTTGGTGTGCGATTTAGAACCCTGAGTGTTTGAGTTCTCATCCTGGCTGGGCATTAACCAGTACTTGTGAACAACCTCACTTCGTCTCTGTGCCTTGCAAACTTTCCACATCTGTGAAATGGTAAAGTTTATGGAACCTTCTTAATATGGCAGTTTTGAGCTTTAAATGTATTCAACCCATGTAGAGAATGTAGCACGAAACCTTGCATGGTATCACACGACTGTAATCCCAGCACTCGGGAGGTAGAGGAGAAGGATCCTTGAAAGTTCGAGGCCAGCCTAGACTTTATAGTGAAACTCTAAAAAACTAAAACGAAGACAGGCTTAGTGGTTCGTGCTGGTAGTTCCATCTACTGATGAGAAGGAGGATCCATTCCTTTAACCCTAGTGTTCAAGCCAGCCCTGACAATACAACAAAATTCAATCTCAAGAAAAAAAGAAAGACTTGGTGTGGTGGCAGGGGCCTGTAATCTCAGCACTTGGGATGGAAGTCAAAATAGTGTTGAGGGTCATCCTCAGCTACATATTAAAGTTGAGGCCAGCCTGGGCTATGTAAGACCATGTCTCAAAAAACAAAACAGGCAAGCAATTTGCTGCTGGCTCAGATTTCAAAGTTGCTTGCTGCCAAAACTGATGCCCTGAGTTTGATCCTTAAGACCCACGTGGTAGAAGGAGAGAATCAACTCCCCAAAGCTGTTCTCTTACCTACTATGTGTGCCATGGCATCCATACACATAGACAAAATAAATAAATAAATGTACTAAATAATAATAAATATAAAATCAATATAATAAAATATTTTTTAACAAGCAGGAACGTAAACCCAAGTACTCCTGAGGCTGAGGTGAGAGGATTGTTTGAGCTCATCTCAGTGAGATATTGCCTCAAAAAGTAGTGGGTGGGGAGAGTTGGAGGGATGGCTCTGTGAGTAAGCGCACTGGCTGCTCTTGCAGAGGACTCAGATTTAATTCCCAGCACTCACATAACAGCTAATTCAGGGAATCCGATACCCTTTTCTAGCTTCCTTGGGCATTGCACACATGTAAGGTGCACTTACATTCGAGCAAAGCACCTGTACACATAAAATTTTTAAAAAATTTTTAAAAATAAGCCTAGATAATTGTTTTGAAAAGGAATTTAGCTCTAGGACCTGAAAAACACTGAAGACTCTGTTAACTGAATAATTATTGCTATTATTATTTTTTAATAATTTCAATTATTACTAATAACCATTATTAATCTGAACAAGAAATTAGGTGTTCAGAGCTAGGGCTATGTGAGTATCCTAAAAGGGATGGAGGATATTTTTAGGGTGAGAATTAGATATTTTAATTGGCATGAGGTATTGAGAATGTAATAGTGACCATATAATGCTGACCATTTGGTTGGCATTTTGTGGTAACTACCTGATTCTAATGACGCCTATGAGTTAATACTGTCATCTCTAATTTATAAATGAGGAAACTGAGTCCCAAACAGGTTTCCAACATAACTAGTGAGATGTAGAGCGCAGAATCAAATATAGTCTGACCTGAGTCCAGTTTTTTAAAATATTTTCTGAATTTTGTGTGTATGTGTATATTGCCTGCATGTGTGTAAGTGCACCCTTGTCGTCCTCCACAAGAGCAGCCACTGCTCTTAACCACTGGTCCATCTCTCCAGCCCCTCAATTTTTTTAAGATAGGGTCTCCCTGTAGCTCCATCTAGCCTGGAACCCCCTATGTAGACCAGGCTGGCCTCTTGTCTCATAGAAATTCACCTGACTCTGCCTCCTGAGTGCTACTTAGTTCAAATTTTTAATGTCTTTATTAAAATGCCTGGTGGTTTTTGTGTTCAGTGTGTGTGGATTTATTTTGTTTTTTTTTTAAGGCAGGGTCTCACTATTTAGCCCAGGCTGGCCTCAGTCCTCATGCCTCCTTCTCACAGGTCCTGGGATTACAGGTGTGCACCACCACACCTGGCTTAAAATGCCTGTTAGAACCATGTGTGGTGGCATACCTTTAATCCCAGCACTTTGCACAGGAGCCAAAGGCAGGGGGATCTCTGTAAGATCAAGGGTAGCGTGGTCTACATAGTAAGTTCCAGGTCAGGTGGGGTTACAAAGATACCCTGTCTCAAAAAAAGAAAAAAAGGCAAAAAAAAGTGTCTGTTTGGGCATGATGTGAGGTGTCACAAGAAGAATGGGACTGCCTATTGTTCACTATTGTATTTTCGTTGTATCAGAAAGGTGCTGGACCATAGAGACAAGGTATATGAACAGCTGTCCATATACCTTCAACTGAGAAATGTCATTGAGCGACTCCAGGTAAAGGCTTTTAAGTTGTGTGTCCATATACCTTTAACTGAGAAATGTCATTGAATGACTCCAGACTTTTAAGTTGTGTGTGTGTGTGTGTGTGTGTGTGTGTGTGTGTATACATCCATGTGTGTGCATGTGGAAGGGAAATGGGAAGAGAAATCTCAGTTCAAAACCTATAATCTGGCCTAAAAGTAGACCACTGATCCCCTCCCTCTTTTTCTCTGGCCCCACAGGAAGCCAATCACTCGGAGTTATATATGCAGGTGGATTTGGGCTGTAATTTCTTCGTTGACACAGTGGTGTGAGTGTCTACCCACCCCTTTGAGTTTCCCCTTTTTTCATGCAACAAATTATTTTAGTATTCTCTATATATCAGATTCTGGTAGCCTTTTATTCTATTAGGATAGAAACTGCATACTGGCAGTGTAACAGCGAATAAAATAAGACAAAACCCTTGCCTTTCCAGAGCCTTCAATGGGGAATAGGAGGAATACAAACACCTTTTATAAACTTTACAGTGTGTTAAACAGTAATAGAGTTCTGCCTCTTCCTCTGACTTTTTTCCTTAGGCCAGATACTTCACGCATTTATGTGGCCCTGGGATACGGTTTTTTCCTGGAGTTGACACTGACTGAAGCTCTCAAGTTCATTGATCGTAAGAGTTCCCTCCTCACAGAGTAAGTTCATTCCACAAGGATAGTGTCCAAAACCACCAGTATTGGCTGGGGATACAAATCAGTGGTATATTAAATATATTAAATCAGTGGTAAATTTGAACACCACAATTCTTAATATTCTTTCCCTTTTCCCTGTGTCTACCTGAGATGGTACTTAGAAACCATACTGCCTTCCTCCTTAGGGCTAGGGCTAAGGAGAGAGAGTATAAAGTTCATCCCAGGTGTCGCACATACTAAGTACTCAATAAACGGCTTTTGTATCATTTGCTCACACAAATACTTATTGGGCATCTTGTGCATACCAGGCTCTGCTTGATGGTGGGAATGCAGCAGTAAACAAGACAAGCATCTGAGAAAGCTTATATTCTAGAGGGACTGTGCTATTATATGTACACACAACTATGGCCAGATCCATGATGTTTCAGCCCATGAGTCAGTAACAGTAAAACAAGCTACCTCTCACTTCGCTGCCTGCTAATTTTGCTGCTCATTCACTGTGCCCTCACCATTGTGACCTTCACATGCCCATACTTGTGCATGTAGGGGCCAAAGCAGGATGTTGGGTATCTTCTCTATCCCTGTCTGCTTGTTCTCTTGAGACAGAGTCTCTCATTGAACCTGAAGCTTGCCAATTTGCAGTAGACTAGCTGGCTAGTAAGCCCCAGCAATCCTTTAGTAAACCCCAGCAATCCTCCTGTGTCCCTCCTCTTCCACTAATGCTGGAGTTATAGGTATGTGCAGCCGTGTCTGGCTTTTTACATGGGTAGTGGGGATCCAAACTCAGGTCCTTATGCTTGTGCAGCAAAACCTCTTGTCCAGAACCATTGCCTCAACACATGTTTCTCTAAATACTGCCTACCTTTGGGTACATGTAATAGCTATTCTGTTTGCCTCGAGTGCTCTTTGTTTCTTTTCTCTTCATTCAGTTGTCTTACATACATATTACTTCCTCAACAGTGTCTTCTGCGACCTAATTTCAAAATCACAGTCCCTGCAACTCTTAAATCCCCTCCTTTCTTCTACTTAAAAATTATTAGTAGCCAGGTGTGGTGGTGTCTACCTATAATCCCAGTACCCAGAGGCAGGTGGATCTCTATGAGTTTGAGGCCAACCTGATCCACATAGCCAGCCAGTGCTACCTAGTGAGACCCAGTCTCAAAAAACTATAAAGAAATAAAAATTATTAATGAGCAGTGGGTGTGTATACACATCCATGTGGAGGTCAGAGAACAACTTTGTGGAGTATGTGCTCTCCTTCCAGGCATTCCACAGATTGAACTCAGATCACCAGACTTGTGTGGCAAGGACCTTTACCCGCTGAGCCATCTTTTCAGCCCTCTTCTAGTTTTTTTTTCCTCGTAGCATGTATTGCCTTCTTAATATTTATTGTGTAATTTATTTCTCTTGTTCATTATCTCTTCCAGTTAGGTAATAAGCATTATTTATATTTTTTGCAGTTCTGCGACTTGAACCCAAGGCCTCTGTTATGCTAGGCAGGCTATTACTGAGGTATATCCCCAGCCCAGGTTAGGCTTTGTAATGGAAAAAGTTTATACCCCAGATAACTAGAATAGTGTACAGCACATAATAGATACTGTTTTGTTGGATGAATTTAAAAAGTATGCTGTAAGCAAATTAAAGTGATGATTGAAGTAGATCTATGTGGATGGTGGCAGGGAGAGAAAGAATAGGCTCTAAATGAGCTGTTTTTGTGTAGGGAAGAACAAACATGATGAGGGGTTTGAAATATAAGAAGGGAAAGCCTCTCAGTAATGTTTGAGTCATTTGATTGGATAAACAAGCTAAGGGATATGTGGGGAAGGAAATTCTTGTCAAAGGGGACAGTATGCCTCCTGAGATTTCTAAATCTTGGTGATCAAACCCATTAGTAAATAGCTTGATCAACATCAATGTAATTCTGAATTGCTGGCCATTTAGACTAAATCCAGTTTTCATAGCAAAGTTTTCTTCTTTGTGTCACAGGATTACTGGACCTTTCGAACACACACACACACACACACACACACACACACACACACACACGGATGGATGGATGGATGGATGGATGGATGGATAGTTTCTTTTTTAAAGTGACAATTTCCTCAAAATGAGCTATTTGAAATGGTCAGTATCTGCTTCCTTTTTGATCTGTTGAAATGCTCTACCAGTGTAATGAAACATGTGGTTGACCCTCATATTGCTTTACAGTTTTTTTGCTTTATTTTTATTTTACGTGTATGTATGCATGTATTGGGTGCATGTATGTAAATGCACCCATGTCATGTAATGCTCTTGGAGGATAGAAGAGGGTGTTGGATCCCGTGGAACTGGAGTTACAGATGGTTGTTAGCCACCATGTGGGTGCTGGGATTCAAACTTGGGTCTTCTGCAAGAACAGCCAGTGCTCTGTGCCATCTCTCCAGCCTTCATATTGCTTTATTATAATTGAGCTGTCCAAAAGTTTCATCATTCTAGGAGATGAGAATTTGAGTCTGTATAGCTGATCTTTCTCTTTAAAACTTGGTTACTTGAGATACACTTCAAACTGACATACTTTCTGGTCATTTTATCTATCCAAAATTGCCTGCTATTTCTTCCTATTTTTAGTATATTTCTTTGGTGAGGAGAGAGGATCAGATCTCTATGTATATTCTTTTTTATTTTAAAATACTTTATTTTCAGCCAGGCGTGGTGGTGCACGTCTTTAGACTCAGCACTGAGGAGACAGAGGCAAGCAGATCTCTGTGAGTTCAAGGCCAGCCTGGTCTACAAAATGAGTTCCAGGCCAGCTGGGGCTACTGGGAGACCCTGTCTCAAAAAGGCAAAATATATATATTTTTTATTAGTATTTTTAAGTTTTTTATTACATTTATATATGTGTGTGTGTGTGTGTGTGTGTGTGTGTGTGTAGTATGCATGTTTGTGTGCATGCATGTGTGTGTGCCACTGCACAAGTGCAGAAGTCAAAGGAAAACTTGCAATAGTCGGTTTTCTTCTTCCACTGTGTGGTTCCCAGTTTTTATGTGTATAGGGGTATTCCTTACATGTATGTACGTGCACCTGTGTCATGCAGTGCCCACAGGAGTCAGAAAAAAACATCGGATCCCCTGGAACTGGACTTACAGATGGTTGTTAGTCTCTGAGTGGGTGCTGGGAACCAAACTCGGGTCTTCTGCAAGAGCAGCCAGTGCTCTTAACTGCTGAGCCATCTCTCCAGCCCCTCTGTCTATATTCCTTCCTGATTATACAGAAAAAAGTAAATACTTACATCTCCTAAGTAGATAAGTAGTCATAGAAGATACAGCATAACCATAAAGCCATTAGCATTGCCTTACTTACAGATCAGTAATGATAGATTAAACATACCCCTTTTGTGTATCATTGACATTTGGTGAATTTTGTCTGTCCCTCCCTCCCTCTCTTCCATCCTTCCATGCTGAGGATTGAACCTGGGGCCTTACACATGCCAAGCATGAGCTCTATCACTAAACTACAGTCCTAGAACTCTCAGGTGGACTCAGCTTTTCATAGACTAAGATGGTATCATTAATTTTGTTCTGTTTTTTGATGTTCAGATTGCCTTTCAAAACTGGGCAGATTCATTCCTCTTTTCCTTTGAGTACATTCTCAGATATTCTTAAAAGTATTCTTGCTGTCCAGCAGTACGGCCATGCTTCATTTCCTGTCCCTCAGTGTAGACTAAGGTTATCTTTTGAGGGTTCCTTTGAGTGGAGTAGTTTAACTTTATTCACCGTCCATTGGGGCCCTACTCTATGCCCCATATTCTTCTGACTTCTCAGTATATTGCAAGGCAACAAAATAGACCAAAATATTTCCTCCCACGGCTGTCATTCTAGTCAAAGGAGAAAATAACTAAGGAAATAATGCAGTATGATAGGTATTGACTGTGCTACAGGACAGTGCATAATGGAGGTTGGAAGTGTTGCATTGGATGGAGCAGTTGTGATTTTAAGTAGAATGGCTGATTGGATAGGAGGTATGAAAAAAAGAGGAGTCGGGGCTGGGATGTAGGTTAGTAGTAGAGTGCATAACTGCAATGTGTGAGGCCTGGGGTTTAATCCCTAGTCCTGCAAAAAGAGATAGGGGGCAAGTCTAGGTTTTTTGCTAAGTAACCAGAAAGATGGAGTTACCTCTATGAAATGGTAGAGTAGATTGGGAGAGAAGAGCTGAAGTTCAGTCTGGGGTCTGTGAAATATAGTACTTACTGAACACCGAAATAGATTTTTGAAGATAGAGGTAATTTTTAAAGATGACTGACAATATAAATATTGATATAAATATAAATATTGATGAGTTCATACTGTTTTTTCCAACTTAATATCCAGTCCTGTTGCCCTATTTTTCATATAGCATTTAGTTTCATTTACCCCTCAAACTGACTCTTATATTACCAGATAGCTCAGCACAATAAAACTGGCCTTCTCTGTCATACTATCAGGACCCTGTATGGTCTAGCCCCTTCCTACTGCTTGGACATTACCTTTATACCATATTCCTTCACCACCCACTTAATTTCTAACACACTGACTTCTGACTGCTTCTCAAAAAGCTCCTTCCTGCCTCTTGAGTTTTGTATTGCTTCAGTTTTTTCTCCTTTTTTATTCCTCAGAAAGGCCTTCCTTGATCCACTGTATTCATTTTTTAAACTATTGTATTCATGAGGATCCTCTTGGATGGGACCTGATCCAGCCAACCATGGACAAAAGGAGTTGACTGATTTATATAACTCAACAGTCCAGAGCTAGAGTGGTTTCAGGCATCTCAGTCTACTCAGTTTTTTATGCCTTGTCCTCTTCTCCATATCTTCCTCTCCTCCTTCCCCTCAATCTTCTTTAAGAAAATTTTATTACATATTTATGTGCACATGTGGAGGTCAGAGGACAATTTGTGGGAGTTGGTTCTCTCCTTCCAGCATGTGGGTCCTGGGGATTGAACTCAAGTTGTTAGGCCTTTACCCACTGAAACATCTCACTGACTGATTCCCCAAAATCTTTAAATCAATAAATTCCAAATGGTGGCCAAGTGGAAGTCATTGGAGGATACAAGCATTTCTTAAAGTGATGAGGAAGAGTCATCCTCATAATCCTAAGTGGGGCCTATTTTTCCCTTTTTTGTTCTTTTTCCAGGCTCAGTGACAGCCTCACCAAGGACTCCATGAATATCAAGGCTCATATCCACATGATGCTAGAGGTGAGAGCAGCTCACTCCACTCCAGATGTTCTTTAGGGTGGTGACCTGAAGATAGGAGGAAGCCTGAGGGGGGGGGCAACTATCTTTTTTTTAAACTAGAACCAAGGGAGGGGGAAACAGCAAACCTGGGGCACGAGCTAGACCCTCTGTTCAGTCTTTTCTGTCCTTTTTGCAGGGGCTTAGAGAACTACAAGGCCTGCAGAATTTCCCAGAGCCATCTCTCCATTGACTGCTTCTTCCCATTCTCCTATATTAAAGAGCCTGAATGCCTTGGAGTCACATGGCCCTTCTTTTTCCACTAACCTCCACTGATTGTCAAAATGCCCTTTTTCTGTCATTCTCTCTATAGAACCTCTAGATCACCCTAGAAGTCCTGCCTCCAACTTGTGGCGCTGCAGTACTTGCCACTTGACTTCATGCTTTGTCCTTTTCTGTCACCTTGTCAACCTCAGCCCCCACCTCACACTTTAACTCCTTTTCTGGGATACTTTCTTTTGCATTACCATAAAAATAGGCTGGTTCATGGGCTGGGCTTGTAACTTAATTAGTAGAGTGCTTGTCTAGCATGCAGGAAGCCCTGAGTTTAATCGCCAGCACTACATACATACACTGGTGTGGTATTGCATACCTGTAAACCCATCACTCAGGTAGAGGCAGGAGAGTCAGACATTTAAAATAATCCTGAGCTACTTTACCAAGTTTGAGTACCAGGTCAGCCTGGGTTACATAGACCCTGTTTCCCTGTCTCAAAACAAAAATACCTATCCAAAGTAATTTGTTCCATGGCCTTTTACTTCTGGGACTGGTTTCTCTCTCCCATACCTCAGTGATCCTTCAGTTGCCCTAAATGACACTACTACCCAACCTTTGATTTGTCTCCCCTTTCTAAATAGTTGCAGCTTCCACCAATAGGCACAGGTCCTACCCTTCCTGTTGCAGCCCCTACAACTTAGATTTGAGCCCAGTCTTAGATAAGAGCCAAGTTCCACCCTCTTAACTCTGGCTGCAGTTTGACCCAGCCTTTCTTGTAGACAGTTAACTTCCGCCACGCCGCTCAACTCCCTTGCGTATCTGGCAGCCATTCAGTCCTCCTACCTCTGCTGAATTCTAAATTGGTCTTGCCTAGCTAATTACCATAGCGTTACCCTACCAGCCTACATAGAGCCTTGCCCCACCGGTTCTAAATAAGTCCTGTTTCCGCTGAGCGGCTTGGCGTGCAGCACCGCCTATTTCAGTGTTTTGGCAGCTGTCTCGGAATCTCTGCCAATCGGCTGCAAACAGGGCCCATCCACCCCTCCCAAGCTCGGAGGCTGTCTGCCATCAATCTCATTTAGGCCAATCAGTGTGAATAGGGCCCTCCCCCCAAACCTGGCACTTGCCCAGTCTATCAGTCATCCCTGAGCCAATCAGCGTGAAGCAACCCTGCGGCCCTACGCCTCTCCAGATTCAGTCGGCCAGCCGTGGTCGGTCCATCAATCCCCTTTGAGCCAATCGTGGCATATCTCTATGAGGTAGAACCCGCCCCCTCAGCCCCCCCTCCCAAGCTTTGCCGGCTAGCTTTGGCGCTTTGACCAATCAGCGAGCGGCAGGGCACTGGGCTCCTCCTCCAAGGACCCACGTGAACGGTGGGGAAACGCAGGCAGGGGCGGCTTCTAGGTGCTACCACCGCTGCCGCCACCGTCACCACCGCCTGGGAACCTGGGCCTGGGGGGCGGTGGGGCTGCATATGGAGCCCCCGCCCCCCGGAGCTGCCAACATCGCCGCCGCACCACACGCAGGTGAGCCTCAGGCTAGCAGGGTGCGGGGGCCCTGTTTGTGACCCCGCGTATCCTTCCCGCCCCCGCGCAGGGGATGTGGCTTGGCCGATGGCCTGCCGGTGTTCAACTCCACTGCCACCAGCACGGCTGGTGGCGTGGGGGGGGGGAGGGGAGGGAGAGAGAGAGAGAGAGAGAGAGAGAGAGAGAGTTGTTCCCTCCTTTCATCCCTTACTGTGGATCTTACCGTGGCCTAACCTCGCGTTGCCTCTGTATAATGGATTGGTCCCCACCCTAACTTAATGGACTCATCTGTGGTCTTGCCTAAGCCCTCCAACCCCCTACTTACTGGGAGCTAGTCTGTGGCCATTGTGCAACCCCCTTAGTAGGTGAGTCTAAGTGCTTGGATTTCTCCTAGCCTCAACTTTCGGAGGACCCATCTGTGTCCTTGTTTATTGCACCCTTCAAAGTTTATTATTGTGAATCAATCGGTGGTGCCATGCCCCTCACACAACTCCATGCCTGTGTAACATAAATCCAACCGAATTTCACACCTTACAGTTATAGGCCCACTGAATTTCACACCTTACAGTTATCAGTCCACTACCCTAACTTTTCTCCCTTATTATAGACTCCAGTCTTTGGGCTGCACTCTTTTAACAGTGGGCCAGCTTACTACTTTATATTTTGTCATTTTCAGTAGCCCAGCCCATGGCCTTGTCTCATTTTAATCATTAGGTGATGGCTTTTCCTTTCTGCTGTTGTAAAGAAGCCAGTAAACTTAAACCATGTCTCCCTCTTTTTGTAATAGGTCTGTTCAGTGGCCTTCTCCCCCAGTGATTGCATTCACACACCCCATATCCTTCTGAATCCAGTGCTTGCAATCCCTCCCTAAGAAAGGTAAGCCTTGTATTTTTATTTCCCTCATACTCTCCACGTATTAATCTTCCCTGCTCCCATCTCTTAGATCAGCCTATGTACTTATTGAACCCAGGGCCTTTTACTGTAGAGATGCTCCCTTATCAGCACCCTTAACCACCAGACATTTTGCCTTGCTGCAGCTCAAAAATACAGTAGTGGTACTGATGTTAATGATAATCGTAACTAACCTTTATTGAACACTTGTTCTATACCAGGAAGAATGTTTTATATTCACTAGCTCACTTAATCCTCATCACAACCCTATGAGGCAGGTAACTTAGAAAACTGGGGCATAGGAAGGTTAAATACCTTGCTCAGAGGTGGTACAGTAACAACTCAGAGCACAGGAACATTTTTGAGGTGCCCTTCTGTCATCTCATTGCAACCCACATGAAGGCACATTCCTTAAAAATCAAATTGGTTCCCATCTCTAGGCTTTCATTTCTGCTGTTCTCTCTGGCAGTTCAGCTGT
Organism: Nannospalax galili; assembly: GCF_000622305.1. Lineage (NCBI taxonomy): Eukaryota > Metazoa > Chordata > Mammalia > Rodentia > Spalacidae > Nannospalax > Nannospalax galili. The sequence goes on along the minus strand of NW_008346093.1, from coordinate 326,239 downwards.
CTCCATTCCACACCTGGTCTCAGGACCCATCCATCCCTAGTCCCAGCAGTGGTGCAACTTCATATGAATGACTTAACCTCTTTGTCCCTGCACCTGTTTCCTTATTGCTAAAAATGGGGGAGTTCTAAATAGAAAATGTAAAGGAAAAATATGTGTGAGTTAATGAAACAGGTCACCTCTCTGACCTTACCTCCCTTACTCTCCACCCTAGACCTGTGCTTCAACCACACTGGCCTCTCCCTCACTGCTTCTCAAAAACAATAGGTATAGGCCAGTCTCAGGGCCTTTGCATTGGCTGTTCTTTCTGCCTTAACACTACTCCCACATCTCTGCATGGTACCCTCCAAGGCCCTGTTCAAATGCCCTACCCTGAAGAATGTGTTCACCACACTGTGCAGGGAGCATGATAAAGATGTTTCCAAGAGGGTGGGTTGATTTGTGAATAAGGTGAATGTAATTTTATAAAAAGGATGTGTTCACAGAAATGTGATGTATGGAATATTCTCTATAAAGATAGAAAAAAATGTTTCTAAGAGTGCTTTCATTTTGTTGCATCTGGATAGTGTTATTTCAGTAAAGCTTGTGTTTGTCACACTGTGGTGCTTGGAATATACCGTTTAAAGGCACATGTATAAAAAATGTTTAAAAGGTTGCTGTTTGTGAAAAAAAAGTCTCCATCTGCTCTTGCACATCCAGTGGGTTTTAGGCTTCTTTCCTGCTTGCTTTGTCCCTTTGCCCTCTGTCACTGTTTGACACACAGTACAGTTGGTATATTGCCTGTTTCTCCCCATTAGAGTGGAGGTCCCATGAGTACTTACAGGTTCTGTCTGCCTATTTGGTGCTCTGTCTTCATCTAAAAATACACCTCATATACAGTAGGTGCTCAGGAAGAATTTATTGCATAAATAAATGGAAAAACATTAGATAGGCTGGGCCTGATGGTTCACACTTTTGTAATTCCACCATGAGAGGCTAAGGGATGGAAAACTGCCAAGAGTTCAAGGCTAGCCTGGGCTCCATAGTGAGTTTCAGGCCAGCTGGGGCTATGACCCTGTCTTAAAAATGAAATCAGAAATTTTATGACAGACATCACTATGGCGGGAAGAAGGAAGGGGGAAGAGGAGGAGAAGTGGGAGGGATGTAAGAGCTAATTATGATGTTAGTTGAGGGCTAGAAAGATGGCTCAGTGGTTAGGAGTGTTGGCTGCTCTTGCAGAGGACCCCGGTTCAGTTCCCAGCACCCACATGGTGGCTAGCAACCATCCATAACTCTAGTTCCAGGGGATCTGGCACCTTCTTTGGGCCTCTACTGACCAGGCATGCACATAGTACACAAATATACATGCAAGAAAAACACTCATATAGCTTAAATAAAAGTAAATCTTTTTAAAAAGATGTTATTTCAGGCCAGGTGTGATAGCACATGCCTTTAGTCCCAGCACTTAGGAGGCAGAGGCAGACAGATCTCTGTGAGATCAAGGCTAGCCTGGTCTACATATCAAGTGCCAGGCCAGCTGGAGCTACAGGGAGACCCTGTGTCAAAAAGACCAAAAACAAACAAAAAAAAAGATATTAGTTGAAACTTTTTAAATATTCACAAATATATTTACCAAACACCTAGCAAATACCAGGCGTTCATTCTACGTGCTGGAGATATGAAGGAGCAAAACAGCCAGAAATCATTGCCCCTACAAAGCAGGCATTTATTAAAAGCAAGGGAGAATGACTACACAAATAAAATAAATAAGTAAAATTAGATAGTGTGTTAGACAAGTGCTAAGGAGACAAGATGAAGCAGGGCATATGGGAATAGAGTACCAATGTGGTTGAAATCTTAGGCACAAAGCAGGCCACACTTGGAAAGGTGATTCATGAATTAAGGCCTGAAGGAAAAGAGGGAGGAAGCCAGAATGTGTAAGTGGAAGAGCGTACCAGACAGAACACTCAGTGCAAAGACCCTGAAGTGGGACTGTGCCTGCCATGTTCAAAGGCCAGTGTAACTGAAGAGTTGAAAGAGGGGTAGAGGATAAAGTCATAGAAGTAATGAGTGCCAGATGACAGAGGCCTAAGGAAAGGGGAGGGGGAAGGGAGGGAGAAGGGAGGACACATGAACTAAGGATGAACATCTGTTAAGTGTCTACTATTTGCCAGAGATGCTTTTCTAAGTCCTTTATGTATATTGACACATTGAAACCTCATAAAAGCCTTTGAGAGTAGGCATATCTTTTTTCATTCTTTTTGAGTTTGAGAGTAAAATATCCCTATTTTACAGATGTTCAACCAGGCATAGTCGAGCAACTTGCTCAAAGCCACACGGACAGTACAGGGCAGAGGAGTGTGAGGCTAAAGACCAGGAGAGAACAGATTTACAAGGACAAACAAGTTATTCCTTGCATTAGATCATCCAAAGGAAAAATTAATTCTACCTGGGAGTACTAGAACTTGATGATGGTGCAATACAGTGAGCCCAAGGAGGAAATGACCCTCCTGGCAGAGAACATCACGTGCCTCAGAAGTGGACATTCTCCTATAAATGTGGGTACCTCAGGGTAGCCACCTTGGAGCTTTTGTGGATACTGTTCCCTCTGTCAAAATTACCTTTCTTGTAGACACAAACATGGATTGCTACCTCCCCTCCATCAGGTCAAATGTCACTTCCTCTTGTAAGCCTGCCCTACTAACATCCTTGTCACTCTATGGTCTTGCCTAGGAAACCTGGCTGGAGCCTAACTACCTGGGTTTGGATTCTGGGCTTCCAGTGGTATGACCTTAGGCAAGTTACTTACTGCTATTGAGTCGTCTGGAAAATGGGGGAAATAATAACAACCTACCTTTTAGTGCAGTTCTGAAGATTAAATAAAACAGTGAGCAGAGCTGGGCATGGTGGTACAGGCCTGTAATTCCATCGCTCAGGAGACCGAGGCAGAAAGATCATTAGTTTGAAGCCAGCCTGGGCTACATAGAACCTGTCTCAGGAAAAGAAACAACAAAATTTACTGTGAAGGCTACATAACCTTGGGAGAAGGTGTTGAGGATCGAACCCAAGGCCTTGTGGTTGGAAGACAAGCACTACCAACTGAGCTATATCCTCAGCCCTGGTTTCTGGGTTTTTTAAAAGTTAATATTTATAGCATACCAATAGGTATCTAACAAAGCCTTCATTGGCCATCTCTCAAACTGGCCTCCTGATGTCCCCTAAAATCCTACTCTATCCCACCTCTGTTAATCACATCACCACCCTTCCAGGTGATCAGGCCACAACCTAGAATCACAGTTGCCTCTTCTCTCACCCCTATGCCCATGCACTCAGCAAATCTGTGCTGTCTTTAAAGTTTGGCCAGAATCCACTTCTTAGCACTTCCACTGCTGCCACCATCCATTGTCACTTACAAGATGGTACCCTCTTCCCTCAGCTGTCCTTTGTACCCCTGTCTTAAGATCTAAGTCACATCATTGTCCCCCCATCTTTTCCCAACCCTGTGTCTCACCTAGAATCCAGGTCCTGACAGAACATGAAAAAGCCTCATTCAGTCTGGCCCCCAGTGCCACTCTGTTCTCCACTCCCTGTTAACCACCAAGCCAGTCTGTGCCTGCTGGCACTCCAGCTTCAGACCTTCAACTTGGACTGTCCCCTGGGTCTTCACCTCCCTTAGCTCTTGACTCAAATATCACCTTCTTACTTAGCACCCACCCTCCCTGACTGTGCTTGGAAAGAACAGCTCTTTCCTGCTGAGCATGGTGACCTCTTAGCCCTCATCACTCCCTGCCATAGTTTTGGCTTGTCACCTCATTTCTTTTCTGTCTGCCCCATGAACATGAATTCTCCTAGCATGCAGGGACTCCTGTCTGTCTGTCCTCAACTATTTGGAGGTATCTGGTGAGTGCTTACTCAGTCAATGAGATGAAGAGTGGAAGAAAAATCTTCCTGGACAAACAGATGACTAGGACTCTTTTTAGGGGTCAAGTGAGAGAAGGGATATTAAACTCTGGTAGGGCCTGAAAGGCTAGTAGAGCTGTAGCCCAGAGAAGGTGATGAAATTGGCTATCTTCACCACTAGGAGTCACACTTGACTCTTAGCCTCTGAAAGAAGCCAGCCTTCAAAATAATTCAGTCAGGGCTCTGAGGAGGGGACTCTGGCTGCCACTCCTTGGCACTGATTTGGACAGCTGCCTAACACTGCTTGCTGAATGAACTCTGAACTAGCTCATAGGATCATATTGTTATTTTATTGCAGATTAAAGAGCAAAGCTATAAATTGCAGATTTAATCTAGCAATCCCAGCCAGGTGGATGGTTGACTGACCGAGACTCATCCTCACAAGGACCAGAAGGTTCAGGGTCAATTCTAATTTGCTTGTTTGGAAGAGCAGTGATGGGGTGACAGGGAGGATCCTTTCTCTGAGGGGATGCTGAGGAGCAGTCAGTTGAGGTAGTGTTTTTAACCTAGTGGTTAAAAACTTAGACCTCTGCAGCTGAACATGGAGACACATGCCTGTAATATCAACACTTGGAAGGTAGATATAGGAGGATCAGGAGGTCAAGTCATTCTGTTACATGGAAAGTTTGAGGCTAGCCTGGGCTGTGTGAGACTCTGTCTCTAAAAAAACAACAAAATTAGACCCCTGGAATATGATGCCTGGTCCAAATGCAGACCTTGTCACTTACAGCAATGTGGCATGGTAAAGTCACTTGGCCATCTTGTGCCTCAGCTGTCTCTTGTAAAAATTAGCCACTATGATAAGAATACCTCCTTTCTGGCCAGACATGATGGTACACACCTTTAATCCCAGCACTCTGGAGGCAGAGGCCATCAGATTTCTAATAATTCAAGACCAGCCTGGAAGAGAGTTCCAGGTCAGCCAGGGCTACACAATGAGACCCTGTATCAAAGAACAAACCAAAACAAAGAAAGAATACCTCCTTTCCAAAAGGAAAAAAAATGCCTACTTTCCAGAGTTGAGATTAAGGATAAATGAGTCAATGCCTATAAAAATAACAGCCCATGCCCTTATCTAAAACCCCAGAGGCCAGATGTATTTCAGAATTGTGAATTTTTCAGATTTTAGAAGGTGGCATTGTACACATATGATATGTTACATAACACCCTGAGCCAGCTCTGTCAGCAGCTGCTTTCAGATTTCTACAGCAGAATGTATGAACATCCACACTAAGTGATGATCAGTACAAAGCAGAATGGGCCTTGCTTGCTTTCAAATGAGGTTTTATGGGGCTGGAGAGATGGCTCAGTGGTTAAGAGCACTGTCTTGACTGCTGTTACAGAGAACCCAGGTTTGATTCCCAGCACCCACATAGTGGCTAACAACCATTCATAGCTCCAGTTCCAGGGAATCTGATGCCTTCTGACCTCCACGGTCATTGCACAACAGGGTGCCCTTACATACGTGCAGGCAATACACTCATACACATAAAATGAATGAATAAAATTTTTTAAAAATCAGGTTTTGCTACAAAGAAGCTTCTGTTTTTAAAGCATTTGGGGTTTAGGGATAGCAGAAAAAGGATTTATGAACAAACCAGAAAATATTTATTTAGACCTTATATCCCAAGTATGTTATAGTTAATCCACACCAGAATAATGGTAATAATTCTTATTTTATATTGCCACTATCCTTGTTTCACGGGTGAGAAAATTTGAGTTACAAAGAGGTTAAAGAATATGCACAGGGTCACACAGCTAGTAACTGACAGACCTGGGATTCAAACTCTGGAAGTCTAGCATGAGAGCCTGGGTGATTGACTTTCTGCTTAGAGCAGTGCCTAACTTATATTGAGTATTCACTACATAGTTATTAATGATATATTTGAGAAGGAAAGGCTTAGGGTGAAGCTCTGTAGGAAAGCATGTGCTTGACATGCATACAGCTCTGGACTTCATCTCTGGCACTGGAAAAAGAAGAAGCCATGGATGTTGGTACATGTGTAGTCCCAGCACTCAGGAGATGGAGGCAGTAGGTTCATGAGTTTGAGGCCAGTCTGGGCTACATAGTGCATGAGGATAGCTTGGATTATATAACAAGACCCTGTCACAAAACAACAAAAATAAACCAAGAAGGGCTCATGGGGCCCTACCCCTCCCTGAGGATCTATAGGCCTTTAATGGTTAATAGGAAAGGGATGACAGTTTCTTCAGTGGTATAGCTCCTATAAACAAACCATCACACACACCCTACTGTAAGCTACGCTACTAAAACTCATTTGGTCACAGAAAAGTGGAAGGGAGGCTAGTTGGGAACAGGAAGGCAATTAGTGGGGAGGGGAACAAGGGAGTATAATGGGGGTGAATATGATGAAAATACATGTTATGTATGTATGAAAATGTCACAGTGAAGCCCATTATCATGTATTACTTAATATATGCTCATTAAAATGTTTTTTAAAAACCCATGCCATACAGGAATAGTCACAGGCCAGAGAAGTAAAGTGTCAAGGGACAGAAAAGAGTAGACATTCAGATTCAGGAAAGCTTCATAAAGCAAAGGACCTTTGGACAGAGACTTGAAAAACTACTCAGTAGAGTAAGGGAGCCCAGTGTACAGTGACCAGCATTTGCAAGGGGCTGGCAAAAGGCACCTCCTGAAAAACTTCATGTTGTAAAAGATACCAATTATAAGGGTTAAGGCATTTCACTAGTTTTCTTGTCCTGCTGTAATTATTTCTAACTAAATCTCCGTAAAGTAACACATTTGCCTAAGTGTGGTGGTGCACACCTGTAATCCCATTACTCAAGAGTCTGAAGCAGAAGTTGAAGACCAGGCTGGGCTACATAGCAAGACCCTGTCTCAAAAAAAAGCTCACACATTTATTTTTTATGTGTATTTCTGGATTTCCATGTGTCTGTCATGTGGGGGGGTGGGGGTTGCCCACAGAGGCCAGAAGAGAACATTGGATCCCCTGGAGCTGGAGTAACAGGTGGTTGTGAGCTGCTTGATGTGGGTTCTAGGAACCAAACTTGGTCCTCTGAAAGAGCAGTGTGAGCTGATAACAACTGAGTCATCTCCAGACCCTTCACACATTTATTATCTTGACAGTTCTGTGGCTCAGAAATCCAATGCTGGTCTCAGCATGCTAAAATTAAGATGTTGGCAGGGCTATAGTCCTTTCTAAAGACTCAGAGAAGAATCATTTCCTTCTCTTCAGGTTGCTGGCAGAATTCAGTCCCTTGAGTTGTAATACTGAGGTTCCTGCATCTTTACTGGCTGTCAGCTAAGGGTGGTTCTCGCTTTGTGAGACTGCCCAAATTCCTTGGCTTGGAGCTTCTTTCCTTCATTTTCAAAGTCAGGAATGGAAGGGAAAGTTCCTCTGATACTTGGAATCTCCTGCCTCTTGTGGCAATCCATCTCTAAGCTCTCTTTCAGCCCCCTTTTTCTGCTTTAAAGAGCTCATATGTTTAGATTGTGCTCACTCAAATAAATGAGAACAGTCACACTATTTTAAGGTCTGTAACCTTAGTTTCATCTCAGAGTTCCTTTTTGCTATAATATATACAGGCTGGAGAGATGGCTCAGCAATTAAGAACATTGGTTGTTCTTGCGGAAGACCTGGGTTCGAATCCCAGCACCCATATGGCAGCTAACAGCTGTCCATAACTCCGGTTCCAGGGGATCCAACAGCCTCTTCTAACCTCCTCGAGCATTGCATGACATAGGTGCACTTACCTACATGCAGGCAATGCACTCATACACATAAAATAAAAATAATAAATAAAATATTTTTTAAAAAAAAAACATAGTCACAGATTCTAAGAATTAGGATATGGAAATCTTTGGGACCCAGGTGGTATTATCCTTTCTTCCTCCAGTCCCTAAAGATTCACACTTGTCAGGACTAAAGTGATGGTTCGGTGATTAAGAGACCAATTGCTGCTCTTGCAGAGGACTGGGATTTGGTTCCCAGCACCTATCAGGCTGCTCACAGGCTGCTGCCTATACTCCAGCTCCAGGGGATCTGATGCCCTCTTCTGGCTTCCATGGACACCTGCATACACATGCACATAAACACACATACACATACATTTTTAAAAATTCACATATGACATGCAAAATACAAGGGACATCCAAAGCTAGACAAGGAGTTTAGAAGCTTGTTTAAGATAATGGTGGGGCTTAAAGACAGGTGGAGGCAAGGTGACAAGAAAATAATCATATTGCTATCCTCTTCCTCTGTCCACAGCCTTTCACTTCTGTATAATCTGTCCTCCAGATAGTACTGGGATGGCGTGAGCACTCCCCCAGCGATGGACCCATCTGTGACACTGTGGCAGTTTCTGCTGCAGCTGCTGCGAGAACAAGGTAATGGCCACATCATCTCCTGGACCTCACGGGATGGTGGTGAGTTCAAGTTGGTGGATGCAGAAGAAGTGGCCCGGCTGTGGGGGCTGCGCAAGAACAAGACCAACATGAATTACGACAAGCTCAGCCGGGCCCTGCGGTACTACTATGACAAGGTATGGCATTTTGAGTCCAGGAACACCTTCCCTCCACCGCTCCCTGAACTGGATATCAGAAAAATTCCCTCTTTTCTTTCTCTTTTTCCCTTTTCTATTGAAGCAAGGTCTCACAGTGTAGCCCAGACTAGTTTGGAACTTACTATGTAGCCTAGGCTGATGCTAAATTCACTGTCTTCCTACCTCTACCTTCCAGGTGCTAGGATTACATTTTTGGCCTAGAAATTTCACTTTGTTGTATCAATTACTATACCTATAACTTTGAGAACAGTATTAAAATTTACCATTTCTTACCTATCCTCTAGTATCCTCAGATCAATGGTGGTCCTTTGAACATTGAACTCAGTTGTTTTATTTTCTTATCTTACTGCCTGGCTAAACCCTTTAAGATATTCTTATCTTACTGCCTGGCTAAACCCTTTAAGATAGTATTAATACCGACTTCTCCTCACTCCATTTTCAAGATCTGCCCACCACACACACACACACACACACACACACACACACACACACACACACACACACACACAAGTGATACTGTCTCAGTTTTGTACCTTATTCTAACAGAATAATAATATTATTCTGGGAAATAATAATTCTATATATTCTTATTCCTGAATGCAAAATCATGCCGACAGTATAATAGGAACTTTCATTACTTCATTTTCAGGAACCCCCAACATCTTTCATCAGTGATTTTCTTGTCTTATTTTATTTTTATTTTTGAGGCAGGGTCTCTCTGTATAGCCCAGGCTGGCCTCAAACTTGTAATCCTCTTCTCTCAAGTCTCCCAAGTGCTGGGGTTATTTCTGAGTGTGGCTTTAGCTAAATGTTCCAGAACAGCATGTGTAGTACCAGTTCCTCCTCTTAGATTCCTTCAATAGTACCATTCCTCCTCAATATCTGTATCAGTTGTTTTATTTCATCATCTTACTCCTGCAGCTAAAATTTTAGATTTTCTTTATCCTATCCTATCCTCTCAGACTTCCAGATTTGCACTGTATTTCTCCTCCCCCAATATTTATATATGAAAATATTTATATTATTTTAGGGTGGGTGTGGTGGCACATACCTCTAATTCCAGCACTCAGGAGGCAGAGGCAGGTGGATCTCTGTGAGTTCAAGGCCACCCTGGTCTACATAGTGAGTTCCAGGACAGCTGAGGCTACAGGGAGACCCTGTCTGAAAAAGACAAAAAGGAAAAAAAAACAAAAATATTTATTTGGTATTTCCTCAGTGTAAGCCATCAAAATAATATTAATAAGTATTCCTTTTTATTCCTCTACTGAAGAACACAAGGCTACCCTCTGAAACACTTGGCCAGTATTAAGACCTTCAGCAGAATGCTTAGTGCCCCTAGATTCTTTACCCCCTCCAATAGCTGTAACCTGTGTTTTGAATCCTTAGTAATTTATGGCATATATTTTATTTTCATATGTTATTCTTTTAGTTCAAACTTCCAAAACAGTATCAATGAAGCTACCACTTTCTGCCCTTTGAGAACAGGACATCCCTGCAATCCTCCAGACCAGATATGTCCTAAGAGCCTCCCAAGCATGCTCTCTGACCCAGCCAAGCAAGCCTTGAGATACTCCTCCCTGTGTTTGCACCAGTATCTAATGTTCTGTAGTTACTGTCAGTTGTTCCATTTTTTTAGTGCTTTATCTTAAATCTTCATAATAGTATTAATAATGAGACATTACAGTCAGGAGTGGTGGCACACACCTTTAATCCCAGCACTCTGGATCACTGCGAGTTGGAGACCAGCCTTGTCTATATAGCAAGTTCCAGGCTAACTTCAAAAAATCCTCTGTTATCAGGCCAGTGATATCAAGGTGCTTACTGCCAAGCCAAACAACCTTAGTTCAGTCCCCAGGACGCAATATGGTGGAAGGAGAGAGCCCACTCCTGCAAGTTGTTCTCTGACCTCTGTTCTCCACACGCATGCTGTGGCACACTGGTCCACACACATATACACACAAAAAAAATCCTCTCTACGAGTAATTTATTTCCTTATTCTATACTAATTTAGCTTCTTCCAACATTATTAGTTGCCTGATTTTTCGATTGTACTAGCTAATTTCCCAAACTATCCTGGCAACCACTCTTAAAACCTGGCCCTGCTAACCCCAGGTCCTTGGTCCTCACTTAACCTCCTCCCCGCCCCCCAAATCAGTCCCAAAGTGGGGCCAGTGGGGTAAGAGGAGTCGGACAGATGGAGATGAAATACAGAAGACCTGAAGGGAGATAGATGGGAAAGAGACTTAAAAAAGAATTGTTGAGGGGGACATAAGGATGAGGAAAAACTGGAGGAACTCAGGAAAGAAAGGGAGGCATAGATGGAGGGATGGGAGGAGTCCACAAGTCTAGGAAGAGATGAATCAAATGGGAGCGAGTGGGAAGAAAGGAGAAACACCCCTCAACACTCTCCCTCCATCCTTCTCTTCTTTTCCCAGAATATCATCCGCAAGGTGAGTGGCCAGAAGTTTGTCTACAAGTTTGTGTCCTACCCAGAAGTTGCTGGGTGCTCCACTGAGGACTGCCCTCCCCAGCCTGAGGTATCTGTATCCTCGACTGTGGCAATGACCCCTACTGCTGTCCATGTGGCCTCTGGAGACACTGCCACTGGAAAGCCAGGAACACCCAAGGGCACAGGAATGGCAGGCCCAGGTGGTTTAGCACGCAGCAGCCGGAATGAGTACATGCGCTCGGGCCTCTATTCTACCTTCACAATCCAGTCCCTGCAGCCACAGCCACTCCCTCATCCTCGGCCTTCCTCAGTGCTCCCCAACACTACTCCTGGAGGAGCATCAGCTCCCCCCTCAGGGAGCAGGAGCACCAGTCCAAACCCCCTGGAGGCCTGCTTGGAGACAGAAGAGGCTGGCCTACCCCTGCAGGTAAGTACTGGAATTTGGAAATTTAGAGGAGGAATGAATAATTCCAAAATGAGGCACAGGACTGGTAGAATAGATCCAGATGTCCTGCTAATGGACATAATGGTGGGAGGAGGGACACAGGAGTTAGAAGGGGAGGGGAGTTATTTGTGGTACACTTAGTGCTTAACATGGCCATGTTTGCTAATGCACTAGTTCTTATGCTTTAGACTCATCAGAATCACCTAGATGACTTAAGGTACACATTTCTGGGGCCCACTTCCAAAGTTTCTGATTAATATGGGTATGGAGAGGAGCCCCTAATTTTGCATTTTCAATGAGTTTCCAAATAAAGCAGACACTACTGGTCTGTAAAGTGAATTTTTGAGAACCACTATTATGAGGACCTAGGGTGGTATCATCTAGAGTTGCATCCCCATCAAGTTGTCTCACCCAGGTTCTCTGTTCCAGAGGACGCTCCACTTCTGTGAAGAAGCCCCATGTCCTGTTGGGAGGACATGTTCCTGTGTACTTCCTTGGCCCCAGTACCAAATCTGTCTTCCTAGGGATGTCAAAGGGTGGTCCACAGGAAAAAGGTTTTCCACACCAACAGTCCTTACATATCTCCTTTGTGCCCACCCTCTCCAAGGTCATCTTGACCCCACCCGAGGTCCCAAACGAGAAATCAGAAGAATTGAATCTGGAGCCAGGTTTGGGCCGGCCACTGCCCCCGGAAGTGAAAGTGGAGGGGCCTAAGGAAGAGTTGGACGCTACAAGGGAGGTGGGGTTCGGTCTGGAAGCTGTTAAAGCTGAGCCGGAAGTCCCTCCCTCGGAGGGTCTGCTGGCTAGGCTCCCAGCTGTCCTGATGGAGAATACAGCGCAGGTGGGTGGCCTCGCAGCCTCCAGTACTGAGATCGCCCAGCCACAAAAAGGCCGGAAGCCTCGGGACCTGGAACTTCCACTTAGCCCAAGCCTGCTCGTTGGGCCGGGACCTGAGCGAACTCCAGGATCAGGAACGGGCTCCGGTTTGCAGGCTCCGGGGCCGGCGCTGACGCCATCCTTGCTACCCACGCATACATTGGTGAGTGCCTGTCGAGGGGCGGGGCTGGCAACTTGGCCCGGTGGAATTGGCACGTGGCAAGTGACCCATAGGAGGTAGAGGAGTTGAGAGTGTGATTAGCTGCCCTGAGTCTTGGGTTGGCGCAATGGGACTTAGGACGATCGGGTCTGAGGAGTTTGGATCGGTACTGAGCTCCGGAGACTTTCCGTTTGAAGTGCTGGGTAGGCCATAGCTGAAACAAACTGCGGGGCATATTTGGACTGGTATTTGCATAGTGTTTCCCAGTGAGGTGTATAGGTGGAATCTAAGAATGAGAAGTTGTGCATGAGCTCTTCTGATAGTCATTTAGGCTTGAGAGAAGTGCATGGATAAGATATGGTGGGTGGGCTTGCCCAGTGACATCTCAGTAACAGGATGTTACTTGGCCTCTTTGGAGTTAAAAGGCGCTGTCTTTGTAGAATATAAGAGATTGTCATGGGCGTGGCCCAAGTTACACCCTAGGTCTATGAACCTAGGAGGAGTGACCTTGGAAGTCTGAAGGGAGTATGTGTGCAAGGGCAGAAAGCAGGTTCCTTCCATCTTCCCCACAGACCCCGGTGCTGCTGACACCCAGCTCGCTGCCCCCCAGCATTCACTTCTGGAGCACCCTGAGTCCAATTGCACCCCGTAGTCCAGCCAAGCTCTCCTTCCAGGTAGGATTCCCTCCCCTTATCTTGGGACGGGTGAGACACTAACATCATTCCCATTCATGACCTCTCCTTGTTTCTGCCCCCAGTTTCCATCCAGTGGCAGCGCACAGGTGCACATCCCTTCCATCAGCGTGGATGGCCTCTCAACCCCCGTGGTGCTCTCCCCAGGGCCCCAGAAGCCATGACTACCACCACCACTACCACCATCCTCCTTCTGGAGTCCATCCATCCATGCCCCTGAACTTCTCTCCAGCCAGCCATCTCAAGGAGAAACATAGTTCAACTGATAGACTTATGCTCTGGTTGTGGTGGGGTGGGGATTCCTGGGAAAAAGGATCTCTCACTAACTCCACCCAAAACACAACTTCTTTCTTCTTTGCCAGTTTCCCAATGGCCGCCCTTACACGTCTCCTACTTCAGTGGTAGGGACGGTTTATTTATTTTTTGAAGGCCACTGGGAAGAATCTGGCCCAATCCTTAGGAGGGTGGTTAAGACATCACCCCCATCTCCTCCCCACTTTTTCCTCCAGTATATGACAATCGGGGTCCGGCTTGAGAAGGATCTTTCTTTATTTCTCAACCTGCCCTTGGGGAGTTAAGGGAGCCCTGTCTCCATTTTTGGGATGTGGGTAAACGAGCTAGTTTGTTTTGTTTTACTATTCCTGGCCATAACTAAGGGTCCAGGGACAAATTGTACGATTTAATGGTTTGGGAGTTGTAGCCAAGGAAGAATCACTGTTGAAATAGAAATTGCTACCTCCCCAAACTTTTTCTCAGTCAGCTTGTCCTTTTCTCAAGTAACCTTTTGGCTAGGGAGGAATACCCCTTTTGTTGTTCTTCCCCCTAAGAAGCCATTCCTTTGTCTGCCAAATTCCGTGGGGGCCTGCCTGTTACCTCCTAATGGAGGGTTTTTGGGGGTAGTGGTCCCCGTCTGGGGGGCCCCCTCCAGCCAGTACTCCAGGTCTCTCTTTCTCCTACCCTCTGCCATTTTGATAGTATAATCTATTTTTAAATGGGGCTTTTCAATAGGGGAGAGGGAATCATCTCTTCCTACATCTTGTGGGTAGGTGGATGGGTGGGTGGGTGGGTGGTGGGAAGGAAGGGATGTGGAGGGGATCTTCCTGCCATCCCCAAGTGTTTATTTTTGATACCAAATGTGTATTTTCAGCTCCCTCCCAGCCCCCCAATTTCCTGCGGGCGGGTACAAAGGACCCTTTTAAGTGTCCCTGGAGTTGGGAGGGAGGAATGGGGGACATGAAGCCTGTCTTGTATCAATTCCAGGCTGGAGGGGGGTGAATTCAAAAGATTCCTGGGCTCACCTCCTGTCAGCACTGGCCCAGACCAGGCCTGGAAACCTAGGGGTTGATGGTTTGGGAGACAGTGTTGCACTCGTCTCCACTGTTTGTTTTACTTCCCCAAAATGGACCTTTTTTTCTAAGAGTCCCAGAGAATGGGGAATTGTTCCTGTAAATATATATTTTTAAAGGTGTTGTTGAAGGTTGTCGACATTTTTTTTCTCTTGCTGTCACCAGAATGAGCTGTCACAGTCATGGATGTGTGTGAAGGACAATAAGAGTGAGGCAGAGGTTGATTGTGAGAGAAAGAGGATGATGGCATATGTCAGAAACAGTGGTAGGGACTGCTGATTGTTAACCAGCATGGTGAGAGAAATTGGAAAGTTGTGCTTTTGTGTGTTATACTTGTGAGAGAGGCCAGAAGTCATGACCACAAACATGTTTGTGCATGTGTATGCATGGTCGTGTTTGTTCATGTATGTGGAACGTGGAGTTGAGTGTTATCCTCAGGAATACTGTCCACCTCATTTGAGATAGAGTCTCATTGGCCTGGAGCTCACCAGTTGGATTCAGTGGCTGGGCATCAAGCCCCAAGGATTCACTTGTCTCTACCTCCCTAGCACTGGAATTACAGTCAAGCTCAGGTCCTCAGTGCTTAAAAAGCAAGTACCTTACTGACTAAGCCAGACCTAACCACAAACTTTGGGTACTGTGTCCATGTGAGAAATTGTGGCTATATTTCAGAAACTCAACTAAGACAGAATGAGTGGTTTAGATACTATATAATAGCCAGACGTAGTGACACATATCTGTAATCCCAGCACTCTAGAAGCCGAGGCAGAAGGATTGTGAGTTTGGGGAGAGCCAAGACTACACAGTAAAGCCTTGTCTCCAAATAAAACCCTGCAATGGTACATAAAAGATAATGTTTATGAGTAGGGAATGGGGACTACAAATTAGCCACATACAGGCTGATAGCATGACAGACTAAGTGACCAAAACTGAAAGATTATGTAGGCTGGAAACGAGATTGTCAGGGGCCACCATATGTAGGTGAAAATCCTCCCTGTAAGCAGGCAACCTGGCATTTGAGAAACTGTTTGTGTGTGAAACTGTTTAATTAAGGCTGGACTGTTAGCTGAAGTCATTAGAGTATATGTGTAAGAAGTTGATTGTGAGAGGAAATGACCATGAGGCCTAAGAAGTAACTGATGAGACATAAGGTATAAGAATATGTGTATGGAAATGTTTCAAGGAAACCATGGTAAAGAAGGAAATAGGCTGGTTGTGACTGGTAAAGTCTGAAAGGCTAAAGCTGAAGTATGTGTGTGTCTGAGACTAGTAACAGGCTGGTTTACAATTAACAACTGTAGCCTCCCTACGGGCTCTGATGAGACTTCAGAGGCCAAACACAGACCTATCTGTGAGGAAAAGAGGGACTGTTCACATGAGACCAGCAGTAGCAGGGACTTGTGTTCCGCAGGTGTAGAGAGAAACTTGATCAGCAAATGGTGTCTGAGAGTCTGTGAAACATTCCATAAAACTTAAGTGAATACATTTATGAAAAATGAGACTGAGCCAATGACATGCTGAGTGACCCATGTGATCAGGGTATGTGAGAAACTTGGAGGCTGTAATTCTGTGCATGGATTCATGTTTGAGGAAAATGATGTGCATGACCGACCAGGACATGGGAGCATAATCGCAGGAGGCTTACCCAGAGCCTTGTAGCAATTGAATTAGTGACTGTATATATCAGAAGGGAACTGGGGGGAAAAGATGGTGAGACTGAATGAATGGGTGGGTGGGTGGGTCAGTGTCTAAGAAACTAAGTGAAATTACAAGAGAAATGAATGGGTGGGTGGGTGGGTCAGTGTCTAAGAAACTAAGTGAAACTTTACAAGAGACTTTATTAAAGGCTTTGACTGAGCATGGGAGGTCGAGCTGGAGTAGTGAGTTTGAGGCTAGAGTAGGCCACAGAGACTTTCAAAAGAACATGAAAAAAAGCTGTGAATAAAGGATTCACTATGGTGGAAGGTAATTCAGAAGAAATGCAGGAGTAGGTGAGGAAGATAGTGTCTTAGGTACTTTACCATTGTGTGTTCAGGTGAAAATCTTCAGAGGAGACTGTAACAAGCCATTATAGGGAGCTGTTGGCGGTGTGACCTAAGTGGCTTAAGTGAGGAGGGGGAGGAAAAATAGTGATTTTATATGTGCAAGAGACTTCATGAGAGACTGGTGACGTGTGACTTGTTATGGTTTATGTGAGAAAATGATAGGCCAAATGAAATGGCTCCTGTGATGATGAGAACTGTGTGTACCTGTGGGAAAACTGACTTAGAGGAAATATTGGTGAGTCTAACCAAATGAGACATGATGGTGGGTGTGTGAAACTGTTAGTAGGAGACTGTAGTGAGGCTGGGGATCAGTGAAAGAGACAGTGACACCCTGAGTGAATGACAGTGCCTGAGATGTTATATGATCGAGCATATCTAAGTATGTATGTAAGTCAAGTGTGCTGATGCATGCCTGTCATCCTAGCACTCAGGAGGTGGAGGCAGGAGGATTAGGAGTTCAAGAGCAGCTTGGACTACATGAGACCCTATCCCAAAAACAAGGGGCTGGAGAGATGGCTTAGCGGTAAGCACTGACTGCTCAGGTAGAGGACCTGGGTTCGGTTCCCAGCACCCACAAGGTGACTAACAACTGTCTGTAACTCCAGTTCCAGGGGATCCATTGCCCTATTCTGACTTCTGCAGGCATTGCATGACACGGGTGTACTTACAAGCACTCACTCATAAGTAAAAAAAATAATCTTTTTTTAAAACCTGTAGAGCCAGCAAGATCGCTCAGTTTGCCATTCAAGCCCTGCAACCTGAATTCAATTCCCAGAACCCACAAGGCAGAAGGAAAGAACTGACTCCAGAAAGTTGTTCCTCTGACTTCTATGCAAGTGTTCCCCCCCCCATGCATACACCCATTCCTCTACCCCCGTCAGTAAAATTAAGTAAAATAAAACTAAAAGGGGGCCAGTGAGATGTCTCAGTGGGGGGCTGGGCGTGGCAGCTCCTAGCACTTGGGAGGCAGAGGCAGGTGGATCTCTGTGAGGTCGAGGCCAGCCTGGTCTACATAGTGAGTTCCAGGCCAGCTGGGGCTACAGGGAAACCCTGTCTCAAAAAAGACAAAAAAAAAAAAAAAAGTATGTCTCAGTGGGTAAAGGCACTTGCCACCCAAGCCTCGTAACCTGAGTTCAGTCCCCAGGACCTACATGGAGATAGGAGAGAACCAACCCCTGAAAATTATCCTCTGACCTCTACATGAATGCCATGGCACACATGCATGTTCACAAACACCAAATAAATGTATTTTTTTTAACCATGTAGGCCAGGCATGGTGGTGCACACCTTTAATCCCAGCATTCTGGAGGCAGGCAGAGCTCTCTGGGTTCAAGGCCAACATGGTGTACATAGTTCTAGACTAGCCAGGGCTGCATAGAGACCCTGTCTTAAAAAAAAAAAAAAAGGTTGATTGTGGGCCTGTTTATGAGACTATAGTAGAGACTCCAAGAACTGTGTGCATAGGTGGAAAAATAAAACATGAAAGTAATTGAGATCAAATGAGGTGATGTCTGAGAGGTCCCAGAGTGAAAGTGCCAAGCCTCATCTGTTCGTCCTCTTCCTCCACAAGCTCCTCCTGCTCAGTCTGGACTGGCCTCCAGTTCTCCAAAACTTGGAATGCTGGGGTTCCCCTGAGCTTTGCCTGAAACGACTTCCTCATGCACCATTTCTAGGTGGTCTTATCTGATCCCAGCACTTGAAATAGGTGCTGGAAAGTGATGCCCGTTTTTCCCCCCGCCAGTTCATACTGTTCCTGTTAGCATTTATCAGCAATCCAACTGCTGTTTATTTCATTTATTATCTGATCAGACATTTATTGCTTATTTACTTTTAGCTCATACCTGTCTGACGCCCTGAAAACCTAGCAGCTAACAAATTAGGCAAAATTCTCTGCCCTTGCCAGGTGTGGTACACTTGTGGAATCTGAAGCAGCAGGGTTGCCACGAGTTCAAAGCCCACCTGGGCTACATAGCAAGCCTGTAATTCCAGCACCCAAGAGGCTGAGGCAGGAGAATTGCCATGAGTTCAAGGCTAGCTTGGGCTGCATAGCAAGCCCTCATTTCAACTCTGCCCCGCCCCCTAAAAAAATTTTCCTCATGGAGCTGAAACTCAATGAGGGAAACTGACAAAAAGAGACAGAAAAATGGATTATTTCAGCTGGGCATGGTTTTGCAGGCCTTTAATCCCAGCACTTGGGAGGCAGAGGCAGGCGGATCTCTGAGTTCAAGGCCAGCCTGGTCTACGTAGTGAGTTCCGGGACAGCTGGGGCTACAAGGAGACCCTGTCTCAAAAAAAATGGATTATATCAGGCAGTAATAAGACCAGACTGTCATTCTTTGTTTAAATAAGGAATCTGCCAAGTCATTTAAATGTAGACTTCTATGGGAGATAGAAGTGCTGACAACCCTCATCCACAGGGGATCCTATGAGTATGCCGTTTAGGAACAAAATATCAATTATAGCATTATTACCAGGGCAACAGGTGATTAAATAAAGCAGCCAGGCAGAATTGCAGGTTTGTTTTCACAAGATAACAGCACTGACAGCTGAAGTCTTGGAATCTTAACAAGATCCCCCGTTCAGAGCGCTCATTCAGAGACAAGCTGAGGTTCTCAGGAATCAGAATACTTCAATGTGAATAAAAATATTAATACCACCTTATCACTCCCAAATCAAGAGCAGGGGACTTTGATTTAATTCCTGACCAAATCTTTTATCTCATTTTAATTTTCTACAAATGGTTGTTCTCTGTGCTTATGGGAGAATTGGAACATTGCCTTTCTCAAGCTCTTTTTTGTGAATTAAAAAGACAGTTTTCATTTACTTATTTTTGTGATGCTGGGGATCAAACCCCAGGTCTAGCTCATGTTAGGTAAGTACTCTACCACTAAGCTACAACCCCAGTGCACAAAGTGTGCTGTTTTTAAAAGGTTGTAGAATTTCACTCATTAAGGCTTGTGAGAAAAGGAATTAGTAGGTCTTTGGAGGTGAGGTTTACCTTCAGGAAAATGGGCTGAAGATTAATTAATCATTAACAGAAAACAAGACATGTAGAGTTGTTTTCTCTACATGAGACCCACAAACAAAAGTAAAGAGGGATCAGGGACTGAAATAGTGGTTCTTAAAGTGTGGTTCCCAAAGCATCATCGGTGTCTCCTGGGAGCTTGTTAGAAATGTATGTTGTGGAGCCCCACTTCACACCTGCTGAATCAGAAATGGGTGGGATCCAACAATCTACAATAGAATTAAGGGGTGATTCTCATGTATCCTAAGGCTAGAGAGTGACAAGGGTGCCAACCAAGAAGGGTCGTTGGAGAAGATTTTGATGGACGATGTTTATTGCCTGTCTTCCCCCCTTGTAGAGTGTAAATCCTTAAGGGGCTATGATTTTCATCTGTCCTTTTCACTTTGCTATCTGTTCCTGAGAACCACATCTGACATTCAACAGATGATCAATAAATACTGAATAAGTCAATTTAATGAACACTGAGCACCTGTTATATGCCAAGCACTGTTTTAAGTACTTAAAATTTTTAATTTTCAATCCTTGTGTCAGGTGCTGCAAATGTGCATTTGTTTTTTGCAGTACTGGAGATCAGACTCAAAGCTTTCACATACTGGACAAATGCTCTACACTGAGCTAAACACCCAGCCATTCATTTGTTTGTTTGTTTTTGAAACAGGATCTCATGTAGCCCAGACTGGTTTCAAACTTGCTATGTAGCCAAGGATAGCCTTGAACTTCTGATCCTCCTGCCTCCACCTCCAGAGTGCTGGGATTACTGGTATATGCCACTATGCCCAATTTATATGGTGCTGGGGAATAAACCCAGGGCTTTGTGAATGCTAGGCTAGCCCTTTACCAACTGAGCAGCATCTCCAGCCACCCTCAGCCCTTTAAAAAATGTATTTATTGTCAGCCTGTGGTCGAGCATCTTCCATGTACCCAGAATGGTTCTAAGTGCTGGGGACATCCTCTTGGAAGATTGGAATCCTCCATGGAGGATTGGTTTCAGAACCCTGCTTACACCGCAGCCAGATCTGCAGAAGCTCAAGTCCAGTCTATAAAACACCTTAGTAGGCTGGCATGATGCATACGGCTTTAATCCCAGCCTTGAGAGGCAGAGGCAGATGGATCTTCCTGAGGAGGACAGCCTGATCTAAATAGCCAGTTCCAGGTCACCTGGGGCCACAGGAAGATCCTGTCTCAAAAAATCCAATGAGTAGCTGGGTGTTGTGGCACAGCCTTTAATCCCAGCACCCGGAAGGCCTAGGCAGGCAGGTCTCTGAGTTTGAGGCCACCCTGGTCTACATAGCGAGTTTCAGGCCAACTGGGGCTACAGGGAGACCCTGTCTTAAAAAGACCAAAAAAGAAAATTATTGTATTTATTTGAGGCAGGGGAGTTCACATGTGCCACAATGTACATGTAGAGATCAGAGGACAACTTTCAAGAAATGGTTCTCTCTTTCTACCATGTGGGTCCTGAGGACAAACTCAAGTCATCAGGTTTGGTGGCAAGTGCCTTTAAATTTAATTTTTGAAACAGGATCTCACTAAGTTAGCCAGGGTAGCCTTTAACTGTAGTCCAGGCATGCACTGAACTTTCAGTCTGCCTTCTTGAGCCTCCCAGTAGCTAAGATTACAAGCCTTTTACATTTTACAGCAGAAACAGGCTTCAGGGAGTGGGGAATGTTTTCTACCTGTGTATTCTAATGGAAATGGCCCTGCTAGTTCTCTCTTCTCATTCCTAGCCTAGATCCTAAGGGCTTCTTCAGATGGGCACCTAGGACCCTCTGGGCCATGAGTATACCCAGTTCCCCACTTCTGAATCCCCAAACATGTACTTCCCCTTCTCACTTCCCTTGTGTTGAACTCTCACATGCACATGCTAACCACAGGAACCTCACTTTTAGGAAGAGGGGTGGGCTTTCAGGATGGAAGATGAAACAGTTGCCTTGATGCTTTCTTCAGACAGACTGCCTGAGGTGGTCTACTCCGATTTCACTCTTGTTCAGTGTCTCCATGGCACAGATCCTGTCACTATGGTTAATCATGCATTTTACAGGTCAAAACAAAACAAGTCAGACATGGTGTTACATGCCTGTAATCTCAGGACCAAGAGGCAGAGGAAGACAGGTTCACTGCAAGTTCAAGGCCAGCCTAGTCTACTTAGGGAATTTCAGGCCAGACATGGCTACATTGGAAGACCTTGTCTCAAAAAAAGCTTAAAAAATAGGAAAACTAAGAGGGATGAGAGTTCGAAGTGACTGCTAAAGGTCAAACAGCTAGGAGGTTCCTACTTCAAACTCTCAGGCTTCATTGCTCTTCAGAGAGAATTTGTCTCACAAGTGTTGATTGAGCATTGAAAGGTTGCTAGGCAGAGCAGAGTATTAGGTATCGGAGATTGCATGACAAACAAAACAGGAGCAAGGGTGACACAGGAAATGGGGAGGGGAAAAAAGAAGAGGAGGCTGAGGGGTCAAGGGAGAAGTCAGAACTGAGGAGGCCCTGCATTATACCCTCCCAGTTCCTCCTGCCCTGAGTTCCTCTTTCCAGGAGCAGCTCAGCCCAGATAAAGCAAGGCCACTTCTCTGAGTGGGAGTATAGGAGTGCAGTGTTCAAGATGACTGCTGGAGTACAGGCCTCTCACTCGCTACTGCTGCTACTGCTCACCCTGCCAACCACAGGTGAGTGAATGAGGTCTTAGCTGTCTCCCCAGAGTACCTGGGCCCACCATATCCCTTACCATCCATTCCCCTCCCCTGGTCCTGTTACAGGTTCGGACCCTGTGCTCTGCTTCACCCAGTATGAGGAGTCCTCTGGCAGGTGCAAGAACCTACTGGGAGGAGGTGTCAGCGTGGAGGATTGCTGTCTCAATGCTGCCTATGCCTTCCAGGAACGCAATGGTGGCCTCTGTCAGATATGCAGGTTCGAGGGGACCTGGACTGAGGCCTACAACCCAAGGCTCTTTCTTTCTCTGGGGCTTTCAAGAGTGCCTCCCAAGGCCCTCATGACCATAGCTCAGCCCTTCGGAGCTGGAAAATTCTTTGTTGGGGGTATGGGTGTTGACCTGTGCATGGTAAGATGTTTTGTAACATCCCTGGCCTTCCCCTACATGTTGTTAACAACTCCGTCCACTGGTTGAGACAACCATAACTGTCTCTAGACATTGCTAAATGTCCCCTGGGGGAGACAAAACCAGCTTCAGTGAAAACCATTGTCAGGGCTTCCTGTAAACATTTCAGGTAGAGTGCAACTTGGGTGTTTCTGAAGGTAGTTCTAGTCTTCTGACAACAGCTCATATTTATTGAGTGCTTATTGTATATAGATACATTGTAGGAATGGAGGAGTTTGAGGCAGTGCCAAACCCCAAATTATGATAACACATTCATTGAGAAATTCCTCCATCCTAGATACGTTGTAGGGCCTAGGTGGAAGTTTGATCTCCAAGGGCTACTAGAGTCTCCTAATCATGACTTCCAGCTTGCATATATCAAGCCCTTACTGTATTGTAGCTATATTTCCTAACTTCTTACCATATATAACCTTGTATACCACTGAGGATGAGAGGCATGGAGATCTTGGAGAGCAGCTCTGGAACCCCAGTCATACTAACAGTTCATATCACTTTAGCATCAACATGCATACCCAGTACTGTGCAGGAGACTAAGGATAGATCTAGGATGTTTTTGAGGGAACCTCTGAGCTCATTGGGATAAAGGCTTCTGTTAAGTAAACACTGATTGTCTGCCTGCTACCATGCAGGGTGGTAGGTTGAAAGGTTCTGGGCTCCTAGTCCTTAAATTTGCTTATTGTGTATCTAGCTTTGTCCCTAAGCTAGGGAATTTCCAGGGCCCTGGTCATAAAGGGAAATAACATTTGTCATACCCCTACTGTATATGCAATTTCTTTCTATTAAATACCCACCATCCCTAAGTGATCCATCCTGTACCTAGTACTCCTTCTGTGCCTACCCATACTCTTAAAGTCCCATATGCCATCCTGTCAGGTCATACCAGGATGGAACATGGGTTCCTCTCTGCAGGTCCCCACAATGGTCACTATGGTCCTCGTGGGCCCCCTGCTCAGTGACATGCTCTGAGGGGTCCCAGCTGCGACACAGGCGCTGTGTGGGCAGAGGTGGACAATGCTCTGAGAAGGTGGCTCCTGGGACCCTCGAGTGGCAGCTACAGGCCTGTGAGGACCAGCCATGCTGTCCAGGTAAGAAGGATCATCAAGGTAGGCATGCAGTCCTTGTCACCCTACCCCTAGCAACCGAAAGAATCAAATCAGGCTTTGAGAGTGGACCTGTGTCTGGCTTTGTGTGGAACTAAGGAGGAGGCTGGGGTAGCTGAAGGAGAGTGCTGGAAGTGAAGACATTTTAGTCTGAGTGATTTGAATTGTGAGCAGGGGAGAAATTCACTTTGACTTGGTTTGGGAAGAGGACAGACTACCTGAAGCAGAGTGACCGGTTTGAAGGCTGCTGCCATAGTGAGGATGGGCAGTGCTGGTAGGCAAGCTATGGGGACAGAAGATATGAGGACACACAAGAAAGTAAGGAACCCTAAGTGGCACCCCACCTCCATCTTATCCCCATCTCTTCTCTCTCACAGAGGTGGGTGGCTGGTCTGAGTGGGAACCTTGGGGGCCTTGCTCTGTCACCTGCTCCAAAGGAACCCGGACCCGCCAACGATTGTGTGATCACCCAGTCCCCAAGTGTGGGGGTCGCTGCCCAGGAGAGGCCCAGCAGTCAGAGGCCTGTAACATTAATCAGGTCTGCCCTAGTAAGTAAGGACAACCACAGGGCATGGAAGGGGACACCCAGGCTGGGTCTGTGGGGTCAAATCAGAAAACTGCCAGGGAGAAAAGGCATGAGCATACCTGACCACATATTCACCCTCCCCCTCCCACCATAGCACATGGGGCCTGGGCAGCCTGGGGCTCCTGGAGCCCCTGCTCAGGTTCCTGCTTTGGTGGAGCTCAAGAACCTAAGGAGACACGAAGCCGCATGTGTTCTGCACCAGCACCATCCCAGAAGCCTCCTGGGAAGCCTTGCTCAGGACTAGCCTATGAATATCGGGGTTGCACTGGCCTGCCACCCTGCCCAGGTATGCAGGGATGAAACCATTGGCACTTGGTCAGTGGAGCTGTTTATTTCCAGCACAGATGTTGTATGATTTGAGGAAATAGAGTTCTTGTACCATGTGACCATGAAACTCTTCGTTTGAGGATGGTTTGCCTCAAGTGTCTGGAGGTGGCCGGAGGCAGGGAACATGATTGAGGTGGCCTTTTTCCTCACTCCCTCTCTCCCTCCAACAGTGGCTGGAGGCTGGGGGCCATGGAGCCCTGTGAGCCCCTGCCCTGTGACCTGTGGCCTGGGCCAGACCCTAGAACGACGGACATGTGATCGCCCTGTGCCCCGTCATGGGGGCCCCTTCTGTGCTGGTGATGACACTCGGACTCACATCTGTAACATGGCCATTCCTTGCCCTGGTTAGCACATCAGGAGACACCATATCCATGCCTAAGCCCCCTGCAGATCTCTACTGACCACTTCCTTCTGCTAAAGCCTTGCTGTTTACTGACCTCATACCTTGGTCCACCTCTGTTCCTCCATTCCCACATCTGATCACCCCTACTCCCTCCCGCAGCCCTTTATTCCTTCCCCTGAGGCCCCTTGCTGGTTCCAAGCTTCCTTTGCTGCACCCCTATCTCTGCAGTGAATGGGGAGTGGGAGGCCTGGGGAAAATGGAGCACCTGTACCCGTGTGAACATGAAGTCCATCAGTTGCGAAGAAATCCCAGGCCAGCAGTCACGCATAAGGAACTGTGGAAGCCGCAAGTTTAATGGACAGCGATGTTCTGGGAAAAACCAGGATATCCGACACTGCTATAACATCCAAAACTGTATCTGTAAGTGACCCACAGAGGATGCTGGGAGGGTGGGCAGCCCATGCAGCAGGCTCTGCTGGGGACCCATGTCCCTGCAGCCTGTCACAATTTCCCATTGAGACCTCCTGTTTTGACTCTGTGGCCTACTCTACCTCTCATTGCAGTAAAAGGCTCATGGTCACAGTGGAATACATGGGGGCTGTGCACACCACCATGTGGACCCAACCCCAGCCGGGTTCGCCAGCGCCTCTGCACAGCCTTGCTCCCCAAGTTCTCGTGAGTTGGGGGCAGAGTGTCTCTTTGAGGGGGTTGTGATATTGAAGGATGGGAAGAGAGCTAGTTATACCCAGCCTGAGCTTCACCACCAGATTTAAAGTGCCTGCCTTGCCGGTGCCATCTCCTAGCTTCAGGAAGAGGGGAGAAAGTAAGAAGAGAGGATATCAGCAAAGAATTCACAGCTTCTGTTCTCCTCAGTTTATACTGTAATCACTCAGCCAAAACCCTAAAACACCTTGGTTCCCATGCATACAGTCCATGTGTCCTTCCTCACTGGCCTCTGGGTTACCATACTTAGAGTTACTCACAGTCATCCATACCTCCTTTCACCCACTCCACATCTCGCTGTCCTGGGGCACTTCAAGGCCTTTTTAGAAACTGTTGCAGATACAAGAACCCGGGTCCATCAGCACAAGGGATCCAGGTGAGCCAAGCTCTCACAGAAGGCACATGAGAAATGATAATGGGTTAAAGTGGCAAAGGGACTGGCCACTACCCCCTGGGCCTAGAAAGTTGATCAGGCCTTCCTGGGCAGGTAGAGGTTAGGAAAAGCTTTTCTAATTTCAAGACTGTAAGCAGAGTCCTGGGCACAGATGATTAGCCACCCGAAGTGTTTACTAGACCACAATGGCCTAGGTGTTAAAGAGGGTTAAGATACCCATCCTTTTCTTAGCCTCAACTAAGGTTGAAGCTAAGTGGCCTTTCTCCTAGCTCATGAGGGCCCTGACACTGAGACAAGATGTCTCAGCTTTTGGACTCAGACTGAGTCCTAAAGAAGAGTTACAGATGTTGGGTGGAGATACAGAGGACACAAGTGAGAGATAGTATGGAGAAGGGCTAATTGAGAGAATCTGGGTGTAAATGAATAGAGGTCTTGCCTAGCAGGAAAAATAATCCTGGGAAAGACCTTTCTGGATTCAGTTTGCGTAAAGTGAGGTACAAATAGAGAAAAAGAGAAAGTGGGGACAGGGAGAGAAGAGGAGAAAGAATGACTTGGAATAGGGTTTCAAGGTGGGGTGTGGGGAGAGATAAAGGGTTTTTGAGGTAATAGAAGGTAATTAATGTCAAAATTAATAGCCACCATTATTAATTGAGCATTTATTGTGTACTAGGCACAACTCTGAGCACTTTACCTGAATCCATTTATCCTTATAGCCTTGTGAAATAGGTATCGAGATTATTATTGCTATTATTGCCATTTTGTAGCTGAGGGAATCTGAGGTACAGGAAAATCTTTCCATTTATCAAAAATAGTCCAATATCACAGCTAAACATACAATGAACACTCCTTAAGAGCTTGTTAAGCCAGGTGTGGTGGTGCAGGCCTGTATCCCAGCTACTTGGGAGGCTAGGGCCAAAAGGATCATGAGTTCGAGGCCTTCCTGGTCTGCAGAAATGAGTTCAAGACTAGCCTGGGCACTGTAGTGAGACTGTATCCAAACAAATAGTAAAAAAAAAAAGCTAGGGGTAGCTCAGTGGTAGATCAATTGCCTAGCACATACAAGGCCCTAGGTTCAATCCCCAGTACCACAAAACAAAGTTTGTTGAGTTGGCTGTGATGGGGCTTGCCTTTAATCCCCACATTTGGAAAGCAAAGGCAGGAGAATCATGAAGCAGGAGGATTGTGAGCTGAAGATTAGCTTGTGCTATAGAGTAAGACTCTGTCTCAGCATTCTTGCCTTCCCTGAACTTCTCTCCTCCATTGCTCCCCTAACACCCCAGGCCTACAGTTTCTATGGTCGAAGGTATGGGTGAGAAGAATGTTACCTTCTGGGGGATCCCACGGCCACTGTGTGAAGAGCTACAGGGGCAGAAGCTGGTGGTACAAGAGAAACGGCCATGTCTACACGTGCCTGCCTGCAAAGACCCAGAGGAGGAGAAACCCTAAAACATCTTGCTTCCATTCTGACCCTCTGACCTCCCAGACCTCAATAAACCAGCCATTTCGGGCTCATCTAAGATTTATTAAAGGAGGAAAACAACCTGCCCACTTCCCTAGAAGTGGGTCAATAGCATTTTTCTAAGGCAAAGTAGCAGTGGCCTCTTGTGGAAATCTTCTACACTGGTTTCAGCTTGAAAGGATTGAAAGGAAGTGCCTAGCGCCAGTCTGCCTTTGACACACCTCTAAGGGAGTGGGACTAGTGTCCTGGGACTGCCTGGCAAGTCTCTGCAGAGCTTAGGTTTGTGAGTCTTGCCATTGGCCACTCACCCCAGCAGGTAGGTAGGTACTTCTTGATTGGCCAGTGTGCTACTTAGTTGCTCTCTCTTGCCTCATGAAGTTTCCTAGGTCCCACCTACCCACCAGAGCCTCTCAGCTGGCAGATCTGTCACAATGATGAACTGGATGGAGCATGGTAAGGGTTGGTACCCAGCTGAGCAAGCACCTGCACCCACCCACTGAAAACAGAAAATAGCCTGACTCCAACACCACAATTACCAGCAACAAATAGCTTGGGGAGAGAGCATTGAGGAGGTGGCTGTGATGTGCTTTGAACTGTGGCAGGGGCAAAGAGAAGCTACAGTCAGCATGTGTGTGGAGGAGAGCCCCCTCCCCCTCATTTCATTTAACACTTTAGTGCCTACTGTATGCTAGAGATAAGTCTGAGCATCTGGACTGGGGGAGGACTGGTAGAAGGAGAAGCCATCTGAGCCAGTGAACAGACTCATAATAGGCATTCTTTTTGTTCAAACATGTATTCAACACTTCATGCCTACTGTATGCTAACAATAGTGCTAGACATGGGGACATAGGGAAGAAGAGGAATCAGAGCTGCACATGTCTCCACAGTAAAGAGAACAAACCCAGACACTAATGCTGTTAGGATTTGCTCATTTGTTTACCATTCACTGAATGCCAAACCCCTTCCTGATGAGACACATAAGAATAATTATCATAATTGTAATAGCTAACACTTAGAAAATAACTTGCTGTGAACCCAGTAATGTCTAAAGACTTTTCATAGTGTGGATTTATTTAATCCACAATGAACCCAAGAGGGTAAGTATTGTGCCCATTTTACAAAGGAAGAAGCCAGCACAGAAGGGTAGTGAGCTGGACATTTTTGAAGCACCACACATGGTGGTGCAGTGTTATTGGGAACAGAGTTTGTGACTTTATGGAGTGGGTGAAAGGGACTCCTCTGTGCGGGGGGGTTCCAGTGAGAGATTTGTAATAGCCAGAGTCTTGTTAGAACACATAAAATAAGCCAATTGATGGGTTGAAAGGAAGACAAGTCAATGATTATTTGGTCATCTTGGGAAGACTGAGCCACAGTGAGGGTTTCTGGTTGCTACTACAGGGTGTGAGAGGTATGTGCTTGCAAGAGTGGAAGTTTGGCTGTGTATATGTGAATTGTGAGGTACATGTCACTGTGTGATGTAGACTTAAGGGGCTGTGCAAGAATTAAGGATGTATTGAATGTACGTGGTGTAAGAGGTTGTAACTGCACCATAACCATGAGTTATGTGTATGTATGAGTATGTGTGTGTTGTGGGTATGATTCTGGTACAAATACACATCAGGAGTTTACCTCTGCCTTGGGTAGTGGAGACACTCCACAAGGAGAGACGTGCACATTATTCTAAAAGTCAACTTCTGAAAATCTGAGCCACCTGGGAAAAGAGAATGGCACCAGAGGCCGACAAGTACTAGGAGCCTACCAGATTCCCAGGAAGAGCCACAGTCAGGATGGCTCTGTGGAGCACAGATTCAGGCCCAGAGGAAGAAGAATAGTTGAGACCTGCAACTGCATTGGAGAGTCACCAAAGAGGTCACCACAGGCCAGGCCCAGCTTGCTTGCTTCCATTACTAAGAGAAAAAAATTATTTGCAACAGAATTACATACTTCAAAACATTGGAAAATACCCAATTTGGAATGCCGGAGGGCATCCTGGGGTGGGGGCAGAGTGGACAAGGAAGGGCTAGCTCAAGTGAAGGCCTGGGGCAGAAACTGAAGTTGGCTGGGACGGAGGAGGGTGTAAGAGGATGGTTTGGGAAATGTTTAACATAAGGACTGTGGGAACCTAGATGAAGAAGGATGGAATCAGGCCTGGAGTTGGAGTGGGAGCATGGTTCCTGGAGACTGGCCAAAGGCAGGTTTTGAGCAAGGGAAGAAAGGACATTTCTGATGAGTGCAGCACTTGCAAAAGCACAGAGATTACTTCTCCCCTATCCTTCCCTTTTTACAGATGAAGAAACCAGCTCTCAAAGGGTTTAAGTCACTTTCCCAAACATACAGAGGAGGCTGGACTTGAACCCAGCTACGTAACTCCAGACTCCATGCTATTACTATAATGTTTAAACACACCAATGGTTTAATGAATAAGGAATGAGCTAATGGGCTAGCATGTTAGTGCATATCTGGAATCTCAGGACTGGGGAGTCTGAGACCAGCTTGGGCTACATAGTATCGGGCCACACAGTACGAGCCCTTTCTCAAAACAATAAAAACCAACAAATCAATAAGTGGATGATTCATTCTAACCCCAAATCTACTGGTCCACCATCATTGCTCAAATGGTCAAGGACCTATCCCAACTATCTTCTACTACAGTCCCCCTCCACTTTGTTGTAACCACACTAAGCACTGTATGTTCCATGTTCCATCCATATAATTAAAAGAAAAACATGTACCAATCACAGTTAATGTGACTTTTTGGAAATGATTTGAGGTTCTTAGTTTCCATCATCTGCAAGGTAAAAATTACATTATCTGCCCATAGGATTGTGAGAGGGTTGTATGAATCAATGCATACAAGCAGTTAAGTGTTGGGTACTGTTAGTTATCAAGTGATTATGGATTTATGATTTTGTTGTTGGCAGGACCTTACAAGTTGACATAATGGCTTCTATGTCCTACTACTGCCTGAATTACGTTATTCCCTCATATGCAAATATTATTTGGCATCCTTCCTCTGTGGAAAGTTCTTAGGTATGGAGGAAGACAACCATGAACAGTGGTGGCACCAGGTTTTTAACTGTGTCCAGAGTAGAGGAATGAGGGCATATAGACTGAATGTGTGCATATGGAGGAGGGTGGATACACATCAGGGATAGAGCTGCACAGAATGTGTCTCCATTGCATATCCAGCTTTTCCATGATCACTTAGGGGAATGTGTTTTCTTTAGGTGTGCGTGCTTGTGTGATATTTTCTGGGTCTTTGCATGTTGTCGGTGTGCACAATGTGTATGTATATGTGTGTTCAATATGCTTCTATGTGCTACCCTGGGCTTGCGTGTCTGTATATATACTTTGTGTGTGTGTGTGTGTGTGTGTGTGTGTGTGTGTGTATTTTGTGCTATGCATGCCCCATGTCTTTCCTTACTTTTCTGTGCATGTTATTCATGCCTCCCACAAGCCAGGACAGGGATATGTACATCTCCCAAGTGTCCACCTCTGCTTGTCTTATAATGTTTATGCCACCACTATGCCCTTCTCTTTACCCAACACTGTGGACGTGGGACACTGCAGTAAGGGGGGGGTTCTACTTTTATGTACCCCCGAATGTGCCTCTACCCCACCCCAAAAATACCTTCAGTGGTGAACATCATTACTGGAAAACCGAGTATCTGGGGAGGGTACCTGTGTATGAGCACGAGTGGGCCCAATGATCAGGAAGAAGCAGTTAACCAGGGGAGGTTTCCCGACTATCGGCCCGACCCGCTGGACAGGCACCCCACCCCCACTCCTCAAATTGCGCATCCCCTATCTCATGGGGGGAGGGGAAGAGGATGCGGCGTGGCGCGTGCGCACTGCTGGCTTCAGCACCGCGGACAGAGCTTTCGCCCCCGCCGCGGGCAGGCGCCACCTCCGTCCCAGCACTGAAGGCGGGCTGACGTCACTCGCCTGCCCTCCCCAAACTCCCCTTCCCCTCCGCCTTGGTCGCTTCCGCCTCGCCTCGGGCCCAGCCGGACCGCACCACACGAGCCGCGAAATAGGGGCTCCCGGTTGCGACCATCCGCGCTGCGGCGGCGGCTGTGCCTCAGTGCCGCCTCAGTCTGCGGCAGGCAGCAGAGGAGTCGCGTCGAGCCGGAGAGCGCCGTGCTCCTGGGCCCCTCGCGCTCCGCCCCCGCCAACCCCAGACACACTGCCCCTAGGACCCCCTGCCTCTAGCCGCCACCATGAACTACTTGCGGCGCCGCCTGTCCGACAGCAATTTCATGGCCAATCTGCCTAATGGGTACATGACAGACCTGCAGCGCCCTCAACCACCTCCGCCGCCACCCTCGGCTGCCAGCCCGGGAGCCACGCCCGGCTCCGCGACCGCCACTGCCGAGAGGACCTCCACAGCCGCGCCAGTGGGCTCTCCAGCAGCCCCTAGTCCGGGATCCTCGGGAGGTGGTGGCTTCTTCTCGTCGCTGTCCAACGCGGTCAAGCAGACCACAGCAGCTGCAGCCGCCACCTTCAGCGAGCAGGTGGGCGGCGGCTCTGGGGGCGCAGGCCGCGGGGGCGCCGCCGCCAGGGTGCTGCTGGTCATCGACGAGCCGCACACCGACTGGTAAGCCGCTGTTGCGCCTCCCCGAGGGCCTGGGTCCCCAGATGTTTCCACAGTGAATGAGCAATTACTGAGCGCCACTTGTGTGCCTGGCATCTGGCCCCTCACCCAGTTTCTTTCCTTTTAATTATTTGTGCTCAGCCCATCCTCTGCCTCCCCCAAATCAGAATGGGTGCAGGGAGCAATTATCATCCCCAGTCCTCATTCCCAAAAGCTTCAGTATATACCTTAAGACTTCAAAGCCAAATGTGTCCTGTATCCCCTGCCCAATTCTTGCCTGGAAGACCTTTACCCTAATGAGTCTCATAAGCATTTATCTAGTACCTACAGTATGCCTCACTGAAGAAACCTTCACTTAAGGTCTTTGGCTTTAATGAATTTCGTGAGCATGATTTGAGAGCCCAATTCATGTCCTGCTCTCCTCAGCTCTTGCCCTAAGGCCTTCTAACGACTGTTGTGACCATGTATCCAGTTGGTGCTATGTATCCCACTCCAGCCCCCTCCTCAAAGCTTTCAAACTCACCTGTAAACATTGATTGGGTGCCTGTTGTGTATTCCACCTGCTTCTCACCACAAGGGTTGCCTCTAATGGATCCTATGAGCCTTGACTGAATGTCTTCTGTGTATTCCAAGTCCAGGTATTCTTTCTAAAGGAACCTATTTTCTTCAAAGAATCTAAAAAGCGTTAAATGTTTGACATGTCCCAGTCCTAAGCCCCCTTTAAATGAATCGTTTTCTGATGGTGAATTCTGTATGCGTGTTTGAGTCTTCTGTGTGACTCACTGTGTCTCCTCAATGACCTTTTTCTATAATGAATCTAGAAGGCATTTATCGAATGCTTCCAGTATCTCCCATTCCCAAACTACTTCTTCAAAGGCCTTTCCCTTGGTGGATCCATCCAGTATTGGTCAGTTCTCTGCAGTATGAGCCTTATCTTCTGAGTGCCTGCTGTATACCCCACTCCCAAACCTTTATCCAATATAGTTTCTCCTTCAATGGCTTCCTTCAGCATGTACTAAGCACCTAAGGTCATTTCTTTGAATGGAGTCAGTGAACACTGATTCCCTGTCCACCATGTGCTCCATCCTGATCACCTTTCTCCAAAGACCCTTTCCTCCAGTGGCTGGAGCACTTATGGAGAGTTTCTCTATGATTACATCTGCTTCCCAGAGACCTTTTCCTGTAGTGGATGCAGCCAGCACCTATGCAGTGCCTGTTACGTGTTAGGGGTACATTCCCCTTTGTTACCACTAGTATAACCTGCCCCAACCATGAAGCCTATCCTCCAAGATTTCTTTCCTTAAATCTGCAGCCCAGTACGTACGAGTTACCCCTTTCCCATTCCCTTTAGTGCCCCTAAGATTCCTCTCCAAACCTGTCCATACACCAAAGGACTGTTAGTCTATTTAAGCCAGTCAACAGCACCAACTGTATGAGTCATCTTCAGTGTCCTCATTCCAAGTCTCTGGAAGTTCTTGCTGCCACCTTAAGGGTTCACTTTCCAGGGATCTACTTCAATCCAAATTTACTGGGTACCAGCTGTTGACTAGTTTATCACCCCTCCCTCTAAATCCCTTACTGCGCATTTGGGCTCTTTTATTCATTCTACAGATGTTTATTGCATACATTCTATGTGTTCGAATGTGAGAGGTATTTAAGCACTTCTGTATACTAGGAAGAACCGTCCCTCAGCTCTTTCTCCTAATCTTAACCATCAAATGGATTCCCTACAGTTTTTCCTCTGTTTATCCCTACAAGCATTTGATTTGCACATGTATACTTTGAAGAACACATTCCCACCCTTTGTTGTCCAAATTCCCTCTTTATTCTGACTAGATCCTGATACCCCCTGCCTTTGCAGCCATCTCCCCAGCTGTTCTTCCCCTCCCGCATCAATCCAGAAACCGCTTATTAATCTCTCCCTATATTCTGTTCTGATAAACCACATTCTCATCAATGTAACAGACTATTCCACTTTTTTCTCCAACAACCCTTAAAGTATATATTGAGCACATTCCATAATTACTTAGACCACTCCCCAAAGCACTGTCTTTCTGGCTTAATTTGCTCCATTGAAGTTGGCAAACATAAATGAGGCCCTCACTATATATTGGTAGTCCCTCATGTAGACTTTTGTTCTCTACGCCAACCCTCTAGACAGATTATTTGTTGCCTTGTTTCCCCTCTAGTTTCTTTATGAATACTGATGAATCCATTTCCACTTTCATAATTGCAGTTCCAGTGCTTTCCATTTTTTCTTCAAATCTCAGCAAGCATTTACTGAGTACTTCCTGAATTCAGCAAAAGACCATTCCCTTCCCTTCAGCATCACATAAGCCCCCCAACAGCTCCTCCAGTCTTTTTCTTCCAGGCAATTTGGCAAATATTCATTTAGTGCCTGAAACATGTGTGGTGACCTGGACAGAAGGACAAGACCTAAGTACACTAGCCTCAGCCCCGCATAACCCAACCGCAGACTTTCAGAATCATTGAAGCTTTGGAGATTTCAGGCTGTAATAAAGGAGGAGTTTTGCATTTTTGTAATAAAAGCATACCTATGCACAGTCTGATGCCATCTGCCCTAGCTTCACTACTCTCCTTTCTTCCTGTACTATTGTGCTTTAAAGTTAGATCCTCTAAGTTGAAAATTAGAATTTAAAAATTTTTTAAAATTTGTTGTTGTTGATGTTTTGAGGTGGGATCTCGATGTGTAGCTCAGGCTGGTTTTGGACTCATGATCCTCCTGCTTCCACCTCCTGAGTGCTAGTTCTAAAGGCACATGCCACTATATTCTGTTCCATCTCTCCTTTTTTAGAGATAATTTAGTCCAGTGTTTGTTTTTTCAGTCTGTGGATTAGGATAAATGAAAATAGAAAGCAAGAGATTATGTTATGCATACTAAGCAGAGTTATTTAATAAAACTTTTATTCCAATAATATATGTGATGCATACTATATATTACATATGACATATACTATATATTTCAATTGTTATATGATGATGTTATACTGTATAATCCGTCTACAAGTGTATGATTTTCTCCACAAAATGAAATAAAACGGAATAGGAAATACAAAACTGGATTGCGTATAGTGAAAGTATTTACTGAAACTTTTTATTTTTTGAGAGAGGGTCTTCCTATGTAACCCAGGCTGGCCTCAAACTCATGATCCTCCCTGCCTTCGTCTCCCAAGTGCTGAATTACCAACATGTGCCACTATGCCCAGTTGAAACTTTAATTCCAGTTATATATATATACTTATGTACATTTTACTAGGGACACATATGATATATATTTTATGTGCTATATATTACATAAGGCATTTCTTGTATCCTATTTGTCCTAAAATGTGTCATATATTATATATAGCATGAGTTATTTTGTAAATATATATAATGGGTTATATAAACTGTATTTTTTATTGTGGCTTCTTTCCTTAGATAGACTTCCTTGGAGGCAAAACCTTCACCTTCAGTTAGCACCTCTGTTGGTCTCAGTGGCTTACTTGGTGGGTGATCCATTTCCTCATCTTTGAGGGATCCCTGAACCTGTGTTCCCACACCTGGCTCAGACCCTGGCTGCTTCCTTGTCTATTTAATCATGAAAGCTGAACAAGGTGTTCCAGCAAATGCCCAAGTGGATGGCCTGAGAGCAGAGCCAAACATTATATCAATGTAAGAGCCAATGTGTACCAGTGGCCCTACCTCCTGCTAGCAATCTATGTCACATTCTTCTGCCAGTGACTCCTTTTTTAAGAGAAACCTGAAGTGCCCAGGTGGAGAGCATAGCTTAGAATCTAATGGGATTCTTGCTGTGTCCCCTGGTAGCATTGTCCCCCCACCCCTTGGAGAACCAGGACCTCTAACCTTGCAGAGCCCTGAGGCAACAGGAAGCACAGATTCCAAAAAATGGATCACTGGGATTGATGGTAATCTGGGCCACTCCCTCTCTGACCTCTGACTTCCTAGACACATGTATTCTACCTATTAGGAGAACAGCACATACAATGGTCATTAACTGAGGGTCTACAGTGTCTTTAGGAAGATAATACCTATTATTGTATGGTGTCATCTCCAAAATAAGTCTCCATTTGGGCAAGCAGCTTCTGGGTGGTATGGTATGGAACCTCCTGGTTAATTCTCTAGTCATAGGCCACTTTAGCACCTCTTTACTTTGCCTTCTTTTACTTTGCTATGACATGCGTCCTTTGGTTTGATGCAATGTTATATGGGATCCCATGATGCCAAGGATTAAGTATTGTTAAACCCTCGACCGGTGATGCTGGCTAGTCTTGCATTCAGAAAAGGTAAACTACACATGGACTATTCCAGTAAAAATAGATTGCTATTCTTTCCAGAGTAGGAGAGGCCCAATGTAGTCAACTTGCTCCAAGTGACTGTTTGGTCTTGAAGGATGGTGTCATACCAAGGATTCAATGTTGGTCTCTCTTGCTGGAAAACCAGAAGGTTCATGCCACACAGAGCTTCTATCTCTGCTGCTATTGCCACTTCATTCGTGTGCCCATCTGCTAGCACTAGGGTGTCTGGTTAGAGGCTGGCTGACATCATCTGGCTGACTCATCCTGTCTACCTGGTTGCCTAGTACCACTTCCATGGTGGATAAAGCCTGGTGGGTGTTAGCACACAATCCAAAGATGTTCACTCCCCCCTTTTTGCCCACTCCCATATGTTCATCCATATTTCTGTATCCCAGACCTCCTTAGCATGATCTTCCAATCACTTTCCTTCCTGGACCCTAAACAATCAGCCAAGGCATTCAATACTGTTCATAAACGTTGGATTTTATTGCTTGGTGGGTGTGGCTTGGCTCAGTTCAAAATGAGCTGTCTTGGATGCAGAGTCACTTGATGCCCCAAAGTTAAGCATTCTGACTCTCTCAGGGTGCAATATTGCAGTGGAATCTGTTTCTCAAAAACCATATAATTCAGCCAAGCATGGTGGCATATGCCTTCAGTCATAGCTTAAGAGGCTAACGCAGGAAGATCATTAGTTCAATGCTAGCTTGGGCTACATTGTAAGTTCCAAAATAGCTAGGGCTACATAGTGGGACCCTGTCTCAAAAACAACCACCACAAAAAAACATCTGACCCTCTACTGGAGATGGCATGACCTAGGTCCAGAACCTCATACTTGGACTTCTCAGAGGCTACACACTGCATATTTCTCCACTACTATCCCTCTGGTATCAAAGGACCTGCCAAGTCAAATGGCCTAAGTGGCAATACTGTTTGCACCACACCCTGAATCTGCTGCAGAGCTCTCTTATCCCCACTCAGAGCTGACAGCATTAGATATCACCTGAAACATGGGTCAGAGCAATAGTTCCAGGTACAGAATATGATGCTTCCAGAAATTGAAAGAGGCCTACCTGCTGTTGTGCTTCTCTCTTCACACTTGAAATCATGAGATACAAAGCTTTATTCTATGGAGGTGCTGTCCTGGCATGCTTTCCAACCACTGGATTACTATCATCATAGTTCTCTGGGTCTTTGTGTGGTTTCTCTCTCGCCCTCTCAAACTCATATATCTTTTGATTTTTGGAGAAAGGATCTTACCATGTAGCCTAGGATATCTTGGAACTTACTAGGTAACCTAGGATAGCTTCAAACTCACAATCCTCCTACCTCAACCTCCCGAGTTGGCTGGGGTTATAGGAATATG
This sequence comes from Nannospalax galili, assembly GCF_000622305.1. Taxonomy (NCBI): domain Eukaryota; kingdom Metazoa; phylum Chordata; class Mammalia; order Rodentia; family Spalacidae; genus Nannospalax; species Nannospalax galili. The sequence goes on along the minus strand of NW_008346093.1, from coordinate 288,397 downwards.
CCACCATTCCTGCCTCAGATCACATGTGATTATATCAAAGCAATATGTTCACCATCCCTTGCATAATCAGTATGATGTAATTGATATAATGGTCCAGTGTGATATTCTGCGGGATGTCCAGATGGTCCAGATTCCTTTGGACTATACTATGATGTAGGTTGAGGAAGACTGTCGACAAATATTATCAGTGCCAGGGAAATGTGAACTCTTTCTGGTCTTCTTTTTTAATCAGAATTGGAAAAGAATGCATTTGCCAAATTGGTGGCCCCTGTCATACCCGATGCCTTATTAATCTACTATAGTAATGATAGCATGTCCAGTATGACACCTACAATCCAGGTACTATTTGAAGGCACTTGCAGCAGTCTATCAGCATTCTCTGGTTCTGTCCAGCCTCTCAGAGACACAACTGGTGAATTCAATGGAGAAGAGAGGAGACCAGCACTTTTCCATCATCTCTAGATCTTTCTGAGTGACCCTAATTTCTACCATCACCCCAGGAATGTATGTGACATATTGCTTTGGATTTACTGTTTTTTTTTCCAGTGCTGGGATTGAAACCCAGGAACTCATGCATATTAGGCAAGTGCTCTACTTCTGAGTCATACCTCCATCTCTGATCTACTGTTTCAGTAGGAGCATGGAGGTACATGCTATCACAGAGGCTTCCCTACTGCAATAACTCATATCCCACAAGGGCAGGTCATGGAAATGAACACTGGGGGCATCTCGGGTCCAAGGGACCCACTGTGAGCAAAACCTAGTTACTGGTCTGATTTCCAGAATAGTAATTGGAGGTAGATCCTGAGCCTGGCAGGCATTGAACTTTAAGGCACCTGCTTTACTCGAGACCCTCTGCCTTATCTTCAGAGGGAAGGTTTCTATTCTAGTAAGAGCAAGTGAACTAGTGTAAACAGAATAGGTTAAAGTGAGTCTTTATGTGCAGGATTTTCTTTTTGTCTTTTTGAGCCAGGGTCTCCCTGAAGCTCCAGCTGGCCTGGAACTCACAATGTAAACCAGGCTGGCCTCGAACTCACAGAGATCCACCTGCCTCTGCCTCCCAAGTGCTAGGACTAAAGGCGTGTGCCACCACGCCCATCAAGTGCAGGATTTTTAACTGCATCTGTTCACATATCCCTGCCTCAAACCTTAAGATCCCACCTCTGTCCTTTTAAGTCTCTGGGCATGGTGTAGAAGAGCTAAGCCCAAAAATCCACCCTTCTCTGAAGTTCCATCAAATAAATCCTGAGCCTGATCCTCTCTTCAGTCCACCCTTTGGCTGCAGGTTCCTTTGAACGTGTCCAGGGAAGTTCTCTGACTTTCACATTTTGCCTTGAATTGGTGATTGTTCACCATCAGCATGTCAGATCTTTCTGCAGTTAATCAGTGGCATTTAGCAAACAGTCACCCCCATCTGGTTACCATTTCCCTCACATCTGTCAAGTGTCAAGGATATTACACCAGCTGGTTTACTTTCCACCACCAGATTCCTATTGCAGTCCACCATCAGGAAAAATCACTGCTGCTCCCAAACCCTAGGGGCCTGCTGTGTCACGCTCCATCATGGGAAAAAGACTTCACATTACATCTTTTGCCACTACGACACCTCCAATGTTATAGGGCTTGCCAGATCATAGACTTACACCTTCCACCACTAAGGGTGTTCACTTTCAGCTGACTGCTGGGTGACCCAGCTCCAGAATCACATTAGAGTTTTCTTCTGAGTTTGATTTCTCTGTCCCACTGTTGTAAGTAGGTTTCCTGAAACAGACTCAGAGGCAGAGATCTATACACAGGAGGCTTACTGGATATGCCTTTGGGGTTAACACTTCAGAGGGAGAGTCTGGGCTACCATGAGGTTAGAGGCCTCAGCTGTTCCCAGAAGGAGCACTTCACAGTCAGCCCAGAATGAGACAAGGAGATTGGCCATCATACTCTCTCAGAGACCACAAACAGATCAGGAGCTGCCCTCAAGAAATTAGGTGTCACCTTGGCCAAGACAATTCCCTGTAACAGAAGACATTTCCTAGTGGAGACAAAGCCATGAGCTTTCCGAAGGACCAAGACCCAGTAGCCCTGAAGAACAACCTAAGCAGAACACCAAAGTAGCCAGTACAGTTCCTGTCAAAAAACAAAACTCAAACCTTGAAAAACAATGATGTATGCTCATCATCAACATTCACCATCAGTTACAGATGGAACACTGGCAAATCTGAGAGAAGTTCTCTTCGGATGCTTGTGAGGGAACAGTGTCAGTTTTGGCAAGTGTGTGACAGAGAGACAGAGACAAAGAGACACAGAGACACAGACACACACACACACACACACACACACAGATAAAGACTGAGAAAGAGAGAGATAAAGGATACTGAAACAAAAGAAAAGGAAGTATCTGTGCTTGGGTCCTCTTGTTCATATCAGTGAAGCCACCAGGATTCATTTTTGTAGTGTGTATGTGTTAGAGACCCTGACTGTGTACATGTCAGTGACTAGTGTCTCTAGGAGCATCTCCTCCTCTCATCGTCTTTCCATGAAAACCCTGACTGGAGCTTCTTTGAAGAAGCCTGTATGGTAGGAATCCTGGGCCTGGGGAGAAGGCCGCTGGAAGCTGAGCTTAGCTGGGGTGGAGCTGGAGACAATGACACAGCAATTTGTGATGTGCCTACTGTTGCTGCTCCTCCTCCCCTTCCTGTGGCTTTCTCTCATCCTCAGCTGCATTCCTCCCTCCCCCATCATTGCTGGCTACAGCTTCTTTACAAATACCCTCAGCCTGCACTCCTTAATCAGCTGCTTCTGTTCAGATGCAACTGCCACCCATGGCTGTTGTGTCCTTCACAGCAGATGACACCAATGATCAAGGTGCTTCTCCCTAGGAAAGGAGTCATCAGAGAGATGCTTTGGGCCACACATGCAGATACAAGCATGGAGCCCTACACAGGCACTGAAAAGCACCAAACCACAGGCACATGTCATATTATTTATATTCTCTGAGGTTCTTGGCCATTTCCAGACCTCCACACAGTTCAAAATCTGTCATAAGTGATATAACACCATTAATTTTCCAAAGATTTACTGGAACATTTGCAATAGTAATGTAATGAGAGACCATATTTTGGGAAATGCCGGCTCTCGATGGTTTAAGAATACACCTCAGAGTTCACAATGACTCTTACACACCTCTACAGGGATTACAAGAGACTTTATTGTTCACAAAACATTGCCCATTTTTTTGGCAATCATTTCAACAACTTTAAAACATTATGTGGTTTCTGTACCAGCACTGAAGGGGGAAAGGGTCCAAGGGACCAGCCTGGATGTACTCATAGTGTCTGGGATGTGAGCACTGATGTGTGTTCCCTTCTGTATTCCTTTCCAGGGCAAAATACTTCAAAGGGAAGAAGATCCACGGAGAAATTGATATTAAAGTAGAACAAGTAAGTTGGGCAGGTGGACTTGGGGCTCCACCATCTGGACTGCAGACTGATTGGTAACTTTTATACGATGTGAGCAAATCACTGATTATCTGACTTTTCTAGGCTGAATTCTCTGATCTCAACCTTGTGGCTCATGCCAATGGTGGATTCTCTGTGGACATGGAAGTTCTTCGGAATGGGGTCAAAGTTGTGCGGTATGAATAGGGTACAACACTGGTGTGATGGGAGAGACACAAAGGACTCCATGAGAACTGGGGGAGAGTCACCAACTCCCCCCTGAGAAAAAATTGGACACAGAATATGGGGGGAGACCTTTTCTGAAAAGCCAAAGATTCCAGCAAGCCACAAGGCAAACTTTTCAATTATTCAACAATTAGTTGTTAAGCATCTACTTCATGCTAGGTGCTGCCCTCAACACTTGACACCCAAAAGACATTTATTTAGTACCTATTGTGTGCTAAGAGCTTGTTCTACATGTTGAGTGACCTAGTAGTGAGTAAAGCAGACCTTCCTCAAAAGACAAAAAGGCTTTACCCTTGACATGTTCTGCAAATAAATAAATAAGAAAATATAAAATTGCATCAACAACAAAAATTAAAACCAGAGTGGTAAAGCAGATGTAGATCTTATTGAATGATGGTGGGGTTTGCAGTTTGGATAGGTTTGCCCAGTAGCACGAGGCACTGTTGAGGACGACCTGAAGAGGGTGAAGAAGAGATCTATGCAGGTATATATAGGGGGAATGTTGCAGGCAGAGGGAACAGCTCACAGATGCCTTGAGGCTGGGATCTATTCTGGGCAGCAGACTTGGAGGACAACTGGTTGTCTGAGAGACTATGCCCAAGGAGATGCCAGAGCTCAGTGGGCAGAGCTGTGAGCTGACCTTCAACAGCTAGGAAAGTCTGAAAGGGAATCAGTCACCAGATGGGGAAAGGGTAGGAACAGTGCTCCAGGCAGAAGGACCAGCTTGTGCATTGTGTAGAGGGAAGAAAACACTTTACAATTTCCAGGAGCTATGAAGATTTAGAAATTCAATCTTTATTTAAAAGAGTGATATGGAAAACTTCTTGATTGGGTGGGAGCTCAACACTCCTACCTGTGCCCCCAACCCAGGTCTCTGAAGCCAGACTTTGTGCTGATCCGCCAGCATGCCTTCAGCATGGCACGCAATGGAGACTACCGCAGTTTGGTTATTGGACTGCAGTATGCTGGAATCCCCAGTGTTAACTCTTTGCATTCTGTCTACAACTTCTGTGACAAGCCCTGGGTGGTAAGTGACAGGAAGAGTACTACTGGAGATGGAATTACTTCTTTGTACATGTGGGAGCCTGCAGCCACACTGTCTTTCGGGAAGTGAGGATGTTTAGAGATTATTGTAACAAATGCCTGAGATAATCAACTTATAAAGAGAAATAGTTTATTTATTTGTTTTGTTTTGGTTTTTTTGAGACAGGGTCTCCCTGCAGCCCCAGCTGACCTGGAACTTACTATGTATACCAGGTAGACCTCGAACTCACAGAGCTCCTCCTGCCTCTGCCTCCCAAGTGCTGGGATTAAAGGCGTGTGCCACCACGCCTGACGAGAAATGATTTATTTCACTCACAGTTTTTGAGGTTTCAGTCCATGACATATATGCCCTGATGCTTTGGGTCTGTAGAGAGGAAGAGCATCATGTTGGAAGTGCATCATGGATGCACTCCCCTTTGTGGGCCACTTCCCTTTGTGGCCTGGAATTTTAAAAAAAGAAAAAAAAAAGAAAGAAAAAAAAGGAAGAAACTAGGGTCACATCATCCCCTTTGAGAATACACCCTTGATGACCTAAATCATCTCAGTAGGCCTCCCCTCTTCAGTTTTCACCACCTCCCAATAGTTTCATTCTGGGGAACAAACGTTTGACACATGGGCCTTTAGAGGACATTCCAGATCCAAGCTGTAGCACTTGGGGTCCCAGTTTGGAGAGTCCCCTGAGGTACAGAACTCACTGATCTTTATCTCCTGGTTCTCATAGTTTGCCCAGATGGTTCGACTGCATAAGAAACTCGGGACAGAGGAATTCCCTCTGATTGATCAGACCTTCTACCCCAATCACAAAGAGATGGTAAGCTTGGGGGACTAAAGTGGGGAAAAGTCAGAACTACTGGAGTAATATCAATGCCTGTATTATGGGTGGCATGATATCTGAGTGTTGAGTGCAAACATGTGTAAGTATGAAGTTGCTTTGTGATAGTATACTATACAGGTGAGTAGGCTTTGTCCAAAATGCTTGGAATTTTAACTGCTTCAGATTTCAGATATGTTCTGGATTTTGAAATATTTACATATGCACAATAACGTATTTTGAGCATGGGACCCAATTCTAAACACAAAATTAATTTGTTTCCTGTATGTCTTATTCACACAGCCCAAAGTTACTCTTATACAATACTTTTAGGAAGGCTGTGTTTTAACTGCTATCTGTTACTTGAGGTCACAAATGGAATATGACACTTGTGGAGCATATGTTGGAGTTCAAAAGGTTTCAGAATTTGGAGTACTTCAGATTTTATATTTTTGGATGAGGGATATTCAACCTGTATCACCGATTTCCTAATCATTACAAGGGTGAATTAAGTTACTGATCCCAATATTTACCAAATCCTATTGCTTCTGTTGTATATTCTTGTCAGTATTAGAAATATATTTATAAGGCCGGGCGTGGTGGCACATGCCTTTAATCCCAGCACTTGGGAGGCAGAGGCAGGCAGATTTCTGTGAGTTTGAGGCCAGCCTGGTCTACATAGCAAGTTCCAGGCCAGCTGGGGCTACAGGGAGACCCTGTCTCAAAAAAGACCAAAAAATGTATTTATAATGTAAATGAAAATAATTATAACAAATCAGATTACATTCCATAAAGAAATCAAATAATAGTTTCTAACAATATGAAATATTCCTCCTGATAGAAATTTTACCCATATTTCAAACTCAAATTGCCAATAAAAATATTCAGTAACAGTGTTATAAATTACTTACAAACTAAAATTGAATCATTGGTTATTATCATAAAATATCACTAATACTACAGTGACCATGAATATTAAAAATTATTATAATTGCGGGGCTGGAGAGATGGCTCAGTGGTTAAGAACATTGGCTGCTTTTGAAGAAGACCCCGGTTCGAATCCCAGCACCCACACGGCAGCTAACAACTGTCTGTAACTCCAGTTCCAGGGGATCCGACAGCCCCTTATGTCTTCTGCAGGCGTTGCACCACATGGGTGCACTTACCTACATGCAGGGAATACACTCATACACATAAAATAAAAATAATAAATAAAATATATTTTTTTAATTTCCACAGGAAGATCTTCTGAGAAACATTTGTAATTGAGACTTGTGATGTGGCTCCAAGGGTGTTCTGGTTTCTCTTGCTGTGATAAAGTACTGACCAAAAATAACTTGGGGAGCAAAAGGGTTTCTTTGGCTTACACATTTATGTCATAATCCATCACTGAAAGAAGTCAGCACAAGAATTCAAGCAGAAACCCAGAGGCAAGAACTAAACAGAGACCATGAAGGAACACTGCTTACTGGCTGGTCTCCTCTGGCTTTCTCAGCCATCTTTTTTATAAGGCCAGGCCCAGCTGCCTAAGGAAGGCACCACACACAGTGTGCTGGGCCCTTCTACATTAATTTGCAATTAAGCAAATGCCTCACAGACATGGCCAAAGCCAATCCAATGGAGGAAATTTCTCAACTGAGGTTCCCTCTTCCTAGGTGTTTCTAGATTGTGTCAAGTTGACAAAAACAAACATAATCAGCAAATTCATCAGGCAGGAAGTCAGCTTGTGTCCTGTATCATCTAACTTGTGTTTGTTTGTCTTTAATATGAAGATGTGTGACCCAAACTGGAATAAATCATTATGTTAAGCTTTGCCATACTGCCATTTAGGTTGTCCAATGGAAACAGAGCTTCAGCCAGTTGATTTGACCTGTTTTCAGAATGGCTGTAGTTATGTAGGTCCATCAGGGCAAAATATACCTTTAATTAACTGTTTCTTACAGAAAGACTCATTGTTTTTGCTAATAACAATGAGATGTTGACGCATGCATCTCTCATCTGTATCTGATTATTACTAGTCATAATCCGTTACACTCAGATCCTTGGCACCTGTGTATGTCTATAAAGTCATCAGGTAGATTTCAATGGT
>NW_008346093.1:278921-280546 GCF_000622305.1 Nannospalax galili | reverse complement strand
CCAGCGGTTCCCCACTACTTGTCCATCTGGTGAATCTAGTCAGCCTATCTAAAGGTTTTTGTTTTAGGAAGGTCAGCTGTTCCTCATCTAGCAGAAATTGGTTGTCAATATTCCTTTAGATAAGATTGGGGTCTGTTGTTCATTTTCCCAGTTCTATGCTGGGTTACTATCTGGGAGTCCCTTGGGCCACCCTGGCCAACAACTCAAAAGAAGGTATCTCCTATCTGGCATTGCTGCTTGCTATGTAGCCTTTAGCTATACATATGAACTCTTAAAGAATTATATTGGCCCCTTTAATCTTTGCCTATACTTTCCTTTTGGGTGTTTAAGTCCAAACAGTTGGCCCAGATAAACCAATTTATTTTTACTTTTAAGGCCATTTGAAGATCTGTTCCTGAGGGGTCACATGGGCTTGGGAGGCGCACCTGGCTCCTTTCTTTTACCAGTTCTGCCTATTTGAAGATAAGTCAAAGGTCCTACTGGACCATGGCTGGCTTCACTTGGTAGCACGGAGGAAATGATTCCTCTGTGTTGACCCCCCTCTTTGTAGACTGGACACTGGTTCAAGTCCATCTTGTGGGGTCTCCACGACCTCCTTGATCAAGAGGACAGGTGACCCACTACAATTACAGGCCATTTTGGGAGATGCTCATAGTCCCCTGGAACTAGTCTACCTAGGAGGGCAAGGATCAAAAACTGTCCTTTATGTCCCTCTGACCAACCTAAAAATATGCCTGTTAAACATCCAAGAAGGTTAGTTCCAGCAGTCTGGTACTTTTAATTACTGTGTGCCATGTAGATAAATCTTGGGCAAAAACCAACTGTTCTCAGATAAACCTTGCCTAGACATATATTTCTTGATCTGGTATGTATAATTTATCAGTAGGTTGTTTGACTAATATGGTTCCCTCTGGTTTTTAAAACTAGCTAGGCATTATTTATCTCTTGCATTGTCTAACCCCTCCATCATGGTCTCCCCAATTAAGGTGCTCCCATTTTTCCACTTTCTCCCTTAATAATCCCCTTCTCCTATGGTCGTACCTCTCTTGAGCCCCTTCTTTCACTTTATCCCCTAGTTCCTTGTGTACCCTTCCCTCCCACCTCCCCCTTTCTTTTCCTTTACCTCCCTGATTCCTTTTCATTATCCTTGTTCCTGTAGTTATGTCTGGATACATAATCACTTATCAGGATTTGGTACTAGGAGCCACATATGAGGGAGAACATACATTGTTTTGTTTTGTTTTGTTTGTTTTTTTTCTGAGTCTGTGTTACTTCACTTAGTATAACAGTTTCTAGTTCCATCCATTTACCTGCAAATTTCATGATTTCATCTTTCTTTACTGCTGAGTAAAACTCCATCGTATATATGAACCACATTTTCATTATCCACTCATCAACCGAGGGACACCTAGGTTGCTTCCATCTCTTAGCTATTGTGAAAAGAGCAGCAACAAACATGGATGTACAAGTGTCTCTGCAATAGGGTGAGTTCTTTGGGTATATGCCAAGGAGTGGTATAACCGGGTCAAATGGTAGGTTCATTTGTAGTTTTATTTATTTTTTTTTGTTTGTTTTTTTTGGTCTTTTTGAAGCAGGGTCTCCCTGTAGCCCCAGCTGTTTTTTTA
>NW_008346093.1:203990-278911 GCF_000622305.1 Nannospalax galili | reverse complement strand
ACCACGCTGGCCTTGAACTCACAGAGATCTGCCTGCCTCTGCCTCCCAAGTGTTGGGACTACAGGCGTGCACCATCATGCCCAGCCATTTGTAGTTTAAGAGTTCTCCACACTGCTTTCCATAGGGGTTGAACAAGCTTGCAGTCCCACCAGCAGTGGATGAGTGTTCCCCTTTCCCCACATCCTCTCCAACATTTGGTATCATTTGTTCTCTTGATCTTAGCCAGTTTGACTGGAGTAAGAAGAAATCTTAAAGTGGTTTTAATTTGCGTTTCCCTAATTATTAGTGATGTTGAACATCTTTTAAGATGCTTCTTATCCATCTTTACTTCTTCTTTTGAGAACTCTCTGTTCAGCTCCTTAGCTCATCTTTTAATTGGGTTACTTCCTGTCTTGATTCTCTGTTTTTTTAGTTCCTTATATATCCTGGATGTGAAACCTCTGTCAGATGTGTCGCTGGTGAAGATTTTATCCCATTCTGTGAGTTTTTTCTTCACTTCCCTGGTTGCCTCCTTTGATGGTCAGAAGCTTTTTAGTTTAATGAGGTCCAATTTGTTGATTCTTGACCCTGTTTCCTGAGAAATTGATGTCCAGTTTAGAAAATCCTTTCCCACATCTATATCTTGTAGGTTTTTGCCAATGTTTTCTTCTAACAGTTTCAGAGTTTCAGGCTTTACATTGAGGTCTTTGATCCATTTGGAATTGACTTTTGTGCAAGGTGAAAGATAGGGGTTTAGTTTCATTCTTCTACATGTGGAGATCCAGTTTTGCCAGCACCATTTGCTGAACATTCTGTCTTCAGTGAATGTTCTTGGCCCGTTTATCAAATATCAGGTGGCTGAAATTGCATGTACTCATATTTGGGTCTTCAATTTTGTTCCACTGATCTATGGGTCTATTTTTGTGCCAGTACCATGTTGTTCTTATGACTATAGTTCTGTAATACAGCTTAAAATCTGGTATAGTAATCCCCCTGGCATTGCTCTTAGTGCTCACTCAGGGTTGCTTTGGCTATCCGAGGTCTTTTGTGCTTCCATATGAATCTTAAGATTTTTTTTCCAATTCTATGAAAAATGTCATGGGGATTTTGATTGGCATTGCATTGAATCTATAAATGGGTTTTGGTACGATGGTCATTTTCACAATATTAATTCTTCCAGTCCATGAGCAATAATCATCTAGGTGTGTTGATGAAACCTGTGATTCTAGCACTTAGGAGACAGAGGCAGGAGGATTATGAGTTTGAGGACAGCTGGGCTACAGAGAAGCCAAATAATCATTATTAGCATCATCAAAGATTATAGATAACAGTATTACAAATTATGCGCCCATAAAAGTTTTATAATTTGAACTACCGGGCGTGGTGGTGCACGCCTGTAGTCCCAGCACTTGGGAGGCAGAGGCAGGTGGATCTCTGTGAGTTCAAGGCCAGCCTGGTCTATATAGTGAGTTCCAGGACAGCTGGGGCTACAGGGAGACCCTGTCTCAAAAGGAGAAAAAAATTTTTTTATAATTTGTAACTATCAAATAGAAACCATCATGGGGCTGGAGAAAATGGCTCAGTGGTTAAAAGCACTGCCTGCTCTTGCAGAGGACCTGGATTCAGTTCCCAGCACCTACATGGTAGCTAACAACTGTAACTCCAGTTTCAGGTGATCTGATGCCCTTTTCTGGCCTATGCAGGCATTGCATACACATGGTACACTAACATACATGCAGGTAAAGTATTCATAGACATGAAATAAAAAGAAAATTAAAAATTTAGGCCAGGTGTGGTAGTGGACTCCTTTAATCCTAGCATACTGGAGGCAGAGGCAAGCAGATCTCTGTGAATTTGAGGCAAGCCTGATCTACATAGGGAGTTCCAGGCCAGCAGGGTTGCAGGAATACCTGGTCTTAAAATTTTTTTTTGAAGGAACAATCATTTTACTAATATCAAATATAACAGCTAATATTATAATTTATTACAAGTGTTAAGGTTATCAATATCTATGATTAGAACTTATATTGTACATTAAGTAATAATTACTAAAAGAAACAAAATCATTGTATATATATAGAGTAAAATATTGTTACAAATACAAATTATTACCAGTGCTACAAAGTAAGAGTAATAATATAGCTGGGCATGGTGGCGCATGCCTTTTATCCCAGCACTCAGAAGGCAGAGGCAGGCAGATCTCTGTGAGTTCAAGGCCAGCCTGGTCTACATAGAGAGTTCCAGGACAGCTGGAGCTACAGGGAGACTCTGTCTCAAAAAGACCAAAAAAAAAAAAGAGTAATAATATATAGTTGCTAAAAACGATATGGTTAACATTTCAGTCGCTATTATCATGAATGATATTTACATTATGGTGAATTTGATTTCTAAATATGATTATGAATCAAATTTTAATTACAAAGAGAAATTGAATCGTTGTTAGTAAATCCATCAAAGTTTACAACTAATTGCAAATTTTTACCAATGTGACAAATTATATTTACTTATAAACATTACTAGCTTTACGGCTTAAATTATAATTAAATATCAGAGGTAATTCAGCATTATTGACATATCTACTAATATTGCAAATATAGTCACTCATATAAATTAGCAGTGTTATGAGTTAAGTTTAATTATAGCAAAGATCAACTCATTAGTTTAGGGGGCTAGTTTTTGAGACAGGATCTCCCTATACCCCTAGGTTGCCTGTAACTCAGTTTATAGACCAGGGTGGTTCCATCTCACAGAGTTCTGCAATTAAAGACGTACACCACTATGCCCAGCCAAATCATTAGTTTTAAGGAAATGCGATTTGTTTATCATCCCTATTATTCCACATTCTTTAAGCAGAATGTATTTAAGAGCAGGATTCTCAAAAAAAAAGAGGATGCTCATGCTGGTCGTGGTGGCGCATGCCTTTAGTCCCAGCACTTGAGAGGCAGAGGCAGGTGGATCTCTGTGAGTTCAAGGCCAACTTGGTCTACATAGGAAGTTCCAGGCCAGCTGGGGCTACAGGGAGACCCTGTCACAAAAAGACCCCCCCCAAGTAAAAGCACAGAAAGCACACACTCTCTACTACTTAGTAGCTACTAGCATGGGAGAACTTATTAAATGTCATGCATCTCAGTTTACTAATTTGTAAATTGTAGGTAATTATATCCTTCCTTCCTTCCTTTCTTCCTTCCTTCCTTCCTTCCTTTTTTTTTTTTTTTTTGGTCTTTTTTGAGGCAGTGTCTCTATGTAATGCCAGCTGGCCTGGAACTTGCTATGTAGATCAGGCTGGCCGCCAACTCACAAGAGATCCGCATGCCTCTGCCTCCCAAGTGCTAGGATTAAAGGCATGTGCTACTATGCCCAGCAATAATATTTCTTGCACCATAGAGTTAGTGTGGGAATTAAATTACTTAATAAATGTAAAACCATTAAATCTGTGCACCTGGCTTATCTTAATGGCTCTTTGTGTTGTTAAAGCTCTCCTTCTATTCCTAGTGATTGTTTTTATCAAGAAAATATGTTGGGCTTTGTAAAATGCTTTAGCTGTTTATTGACAAGATTGTGTGGTTTTTGTCCTTTATTCTATGAATGTACTTTATTGCATGAATTGATTTTCATGTAAGTTGGTAGTTTCATGAATTTATTTACAATGTGGCTGGTTATAGAAATTTGTATTACTGGGCTAAAACTCACTTGGTCATAGTGTAAACCCTTCGTGAGTTTCAGTTAGTATTTTGTTGGAGGGTCATGGTATCTATATTCATAAGGGATATTGGCCTGTAGTTTTCTTTTCTAATGATATATATCTAGTTTAGGTAGCAAGATGATGTTGTCCTCATGGAAAGAGTTTTACAGTATTTCTTCCTCCTCTATTTTTGGTTTTGGAAATTGGTACTATTTTTAATATTTGGTAGAATTCACCAAGAAGGAACGTCTAGTATAGGGCATTTTTTTCTTTATTTCATTTTATTATTCTGGGTTACATAAGGCTATTTTCTGTAATTAAAAAAATTTTCTTTTATGTGTATTAGTGTATTGCCTGCATGTATGTAAGTGCACCCCTGTCATACAATGCCCACAGAGGTCAGAAAAGAGCGTCAGAGTCCCCTGGTACTGGAGTTACAGATGGTTGTTAGCCTCTATGTGGGTGCTGGACTCAAACCTGGGTCCTCTGCAAGAGCAGCCAGTGCTCTTAACAGCTGAGCCAACTCTCCAACCCTTTTTCTGTAAATTTTTCTGTATTTTAATTTTATTTTATGTGTATGAGTATTTTTCCTACATGTATATGTGTGCCATGTACATGCAGTGCCTACAGAGGCCAGAAGAGGGTGTTAGATTCCCCTGAAACTGGAGTAACAGATGGTTGTTACCGTCATGTAACAACCGAACCTGGTCTTCTGTAAGAGCAGCCAATGTTCTTAACCACTGAGCCATCTCTCCAGCCCTCCATTTATTTTTTAAGACAGGATCTTGGGACTGAGAGACGGCTTAGTGCCTAAGAATGTGTACTGCTGTAGCTGAGGACCGGAGTTCGGTCCCCAGTGCCCACATCAGTTGGCTCACAACTGTCTGTAATTCCAGCTCCATGGGAATCTAACACCTCCGGTTTCCATAGACACCTGCACTCACATGCACATATCCACACATAGACACACACAGATACACGTTATTAAAAATAATTTTAAAATCTTTTTTTAAAAAACAGGATCTTGCTATAAATCCTCTGGCTGGCATGTTTTACACTATATAGCACAGGCTGATCTCAAACTTTTGGCAATCTTCCTGCTTCAGCCTCCCAAATGCTGTAATTACAGGCATGTACCACCATGCCTGGCTTTGGTTTTATCCATTTTATTTTTATTTTTTGGTCTTTTTGATTCACGGTCTCCCTATAGCCCCAGGTGGCCTGGAATGCACTATGTAGACCAGGCTGGCCTTGATTTTACAGAGATCTGCCTGCCTCTGCCTCCCAAGTGCTGGGATTAAAGGCATTCGCCACCATGTCTGGCACGGTTTTATCCATTTTAAAGTAGGATATTAGAGTTTCAAGGATTGTTAAATTGTCCATTCTCCCTCCAATTCTGTCTGTTTTGTTTTATGTATTTGGGAGCTCTGTTGTTACTTGTGTATGTGTTTATTGGTACATCTTCTTGATAGACTGACCTTTTATTATTTCAAAATATGCTTTATCTCTACTGACAATTTATTTCAAAGTCTTTTTATATGATATTAATCTATACATTCTAGCTCTTTTTTGGCTATAATTTACATGGTAATTTTTCTTCATCTATCCATGTTAATTTTATTTTATATTTGAATCTAAAATGTGTCTCTTGGGCCTGTGAGATGGATCATCATGTAAAGGCACTTGCTGCCAAGACTGACAACCTAAGTTCAATGCCCCAGGACCCACATGGTGGAAGGATAAAACTTCTAAATATTGTTCTCTGAGCACCACATGGTGCATTGTGGCATCCATGCTCATGTGAGTACACACACACGCACACACACACACACACACACACGCACACACAAATTTAATAAATAAATGTAATAAAATTGCTTTAAGAATCATATTGTACATTTACACACATATGCAAACACAATTATTAAAAATAAGTAAATAAATAAATAGTGTGTCTTATAGACAGCATATAGTTGGCTCATGTTTTCTATCCATTCTGTTTATCTTTGCCTTTTAAATATAGAGTGTTTAATTCATTTACATTTAATGGAATTATTGATAAGACAGAATTCATGTTTGCAAATTTTTCCTTCTTTTACCCCTTTTCTTTTTTGTTAATATTTTATTTATTATTTTTATTTTATGTGTATAAATGTATTGCCTGCATGTATGTAAGTGCACCTGTGTGGTACAGTGCCTATAGAGGTCAGAAGATGACGTTGGATTCCCCTGGAACTGGAGTTAAGGATGGTTGTTAGCTGCCATGTGGGTGCTAGGAATCAAACCCAGGTCCTCTGCAAGAGCAGCCAGTGGTCTTAACTGCTGAGCCATCTCTCCAGTTCCTATTCCTTTTTTTCTTTAAGAGTCCAGGCTGGCCTTTAACTCACTATGTAGCCCAAGCGGTTCTTGAACTTGAAATCCTTCTGCCCTGGTTCCCAAGAGTTAAGATTGAAGGCATGTGCCACCATACCAAGATAAATATAGATTTTTTTTTGTGGTGTTGGTATTTGAGCCTATGGACTTGTGCATGCTAGGGCAGTGCTTACCACTGAGATATTCTCTAACCCCTTCTTTTATTCTTATGTTTGCAACTTTAAATTTGTTTCAATATTCTTTTTATTCATATATTCCTCCATTAATAATTTTTTGTGTTAGATATTGTCTTTTTTTTGGTCTTTCTCCCTGTAGCCCCAGCTGGCCTGGAACTCACTATGTAGACCAGGCTGGCCTTCAACTCACAGAGATCTGCCAGCTTCTGCCTCCCAAGTGCTGGAATTAAAGCCATGTGCTACTACTCCTGCCCGCCCCCCTTTATTTTTGAAACACGGTCTCACTATGTAGCCCCCAACTTGACCTGGAACTCAAAATCTTCCTGCCTCAGCCTCTTGGGTACTGGGATTACAGGCATATGACACCATGCCTGGCCAGAACTGTTTAAAAAAATATCTAGAACACCAGCCTTTGCTGATGGGATCTGTGTGCATGTTGGTGCATGCCTTTAATGCTCAGACAGTTTATAACTTTACCTTAATCTTCACTTTCCACTTGTGCAGAACTTCAAGGTCAGACAGTTCTCTTCAAATGGCTTTAGAGGAATTCTAACACTGTTCTGTCATCTAGTGGTTGCTAGTGTGAAAAGACAAAATTACAACTTTACTTATGATTTTAGTTAGCTTTATTTTCAGTTTTAAAATCAGGCAACACTTTATTCCATATAATACAATAAATGTTCTGAAGAGCTAAGCAGAAGAAATTGATTTTATAGATATTAGAGGGCTGGAGAAAGCAGAAACAAAGAACAAAAAATAGATTGGTCATTTAAATTTTTTTCATTGCAAGCTAGAAATAGGAAGATAGAACCATAGAGAATAACTAGTTAAGATGAGTGTCCTACAGGCCAGCCTGGGCTACACAGTGAGACCCTATTTCAAAAAAGACAGAGATAAACCAAACCTGGTTTGGTTTCCTGTTGCTATGATCAAATACCATTACCAAAAGCAATGTTGGGGAGGAAAGGGTTTATTTCACCTTACAGATTACAGGCCATCATTTTTTTTGAGCAGCCAAGGCAGGAACCTAGAAGCACAAATTAAAGCAGAGACTGCAGAAGAGTGTTGCTCTCTGGCTTGCTTCCCCTAGCTTGCTCAGCTACTTTTCTTATACAGCCCAGGCCTACCTGCCCAGGGATGGTACCATCCACAGTGGGCTGTGATTTCCTACATCAATTCAAAATTACAAACATAAGCACAGGCCAGTCTGATGGAGGAAGTTCCTGAATTTAGATTCCCTCTTCCCAGATGTATCTAGGTTTGTGTCAAATTGACAAAAACTATGACAATAGGGTTAATTTTATCTTTTTACATGTACAATGTAAACTATTCCAAATAATAAAAATTTTTTAAAACTTGAACATTATTTTCTAAATCACTTATGATATTGATTGCACAAAAATAAAAGCATATAACATTTTACCCATAAATATCAATGCAAACATCTGGAAATATTAACAAATTCAAAACAATTTTAATAGTACAGTTTTAAGGTCCTTGAGGACCCTCAGTCATGTGACCCACTGTTAATCTTTACAGTGTGTTTTTATTTTTTATTATTTTATGTTTATGAGTATATTGCCTGCATGTATGTAAGAGCATCCGTGTTGTACAATGCTCACAGAGGTCAGAAGAGGGCATCAGATCCCCTGGAACTGAAGTTCCAGACGGTTGTTAGCCACCATGTGGTTGCTGGGAACTGAACCTGGGTCCTCTGCAAGAGCAATCAGTACTCTTAACTGCTGAGCCATCTCTCCAGACCCAGCTTTACATTATATTTCTGACCTGTTGTATTGTTTTGCTTTATTGTTTCTTCGGTATTTGCAACAACAATCATGTAGTTTTTAAAAGGATGAAGAAGAGCCAGTAATGGTGGTTTATGCTTGTCACTCTAGCAATCCAGAGGCTGAGGCAGGAGAACTGCCACAGGTTCAAGGCCAGCCTGGACTATATTATGAGTTTTAGAAAAATGGCTTAGGCTACAGAGTGAGACTCTATCTCTAAAAACAAAACAAACCAACAACAAAAAGATGAAAGAAAGAAAGAAAGAAAGAAAGAAAGAAAGGAAGGAAGGAAGGAAGGAAGGAAGGAAGGAAGAAAGAAAGAAAGAAAGAAAGTTCTGGAAATGCAAGCATATTTCATTTAAATAATGCCTTAATATAATACAACGTGTTGATAGAGCTAAGGAGAAAATAATTTGATTACTTCCATAGGTATTTTAAAAACTTTTGACAGAATTTAACACCCATTCTGATAAAAAGTACTCAAAATAGAAATCAATTGATACTGCCTTAACATGATAAAATTATATATCTCAACTCTAAAATTATTACTATAATGGACAACACTGAAGATGTTTACAGTAAGATCAGGAATGAGGCGAAGTGCTTGCTGTCACAACTCCTTTGGACATTGTCCTGGAAATGGTGAATCAATGCAATTAGATAAGTAAAAACAACTGTAGCCATAAGAAGGGGTAAGAGGACATTTAAAATCTTTATCCGGGGCTGGAGAGATGGCTCAGCGGTTAAGAACACTGACTGTTCTTGCAGAAGACCCGGGTTCGAATCCCAGCACCCACAAGGCAGTTAACAACTGTCTGTAACCCCAGTTCCAGGGGATCCGACAGTCTCTTCCGTCCTCTGCAGGCATTGTATGACACGGGTGCACTTACCTACATGCAGGCAATACAATACATACACACAAAATAAAAATAATAAAATATTTAAAAATCTTTATCTGAACCAGGCATGGTGGCACACACCTTTAATCCCAGCACTTGGAAGGGGGAGGCAAGTGAATATCTATGAGATCAAGGCCAGCCTGAGCTACATAGTGAATTCTAAGCAGGCTGGGGCTTTGAGAGACCCTGTCAAAAAACCACAAATAAAAAGCAAAACAAAACCAAATAAATAAATCCTTATCTGAGTCAGGGATGTAGCTTAGTGGCAGAGTGTTTGTTTAACAAGGGCCTGGTTTTGATCCAAATACCACAAAAATAATAAAATATCTCTATAGATGTTATGATAGTATACCTAGAAACCACCCTATAACAGAAAGCATTATGAACAACAACAAAAAGATAAGACATACTTCAGTAACTGGACTTAATGGGTTATTCAAAAAAGTCATGAAGTTGGGAAGGTGATATAGGGGGAGTTGGAGGGGAAATGGGGGTGTAGATATGATATTTAATTGTATACCTTGTATGTATACCTTGTATGAAATTCTCAAGAATAAGGGAAAAAAATTTAAATACTTCCGTATAAAGTTTACAAGTATGCAGATTTATAAGGAAAAGTTGAAAAGACACAAAAACAGTCTTAAACAAATGGAAAAATACTCTTGACTAGAACGAACTGACATCATAAAGAGGGCAGTTTATGTCCTTAGGTCTTTGATTTACAAACAATATGACTATCAAAAATATACTTATAAACTTTTATCTGGAACTAGATGAGTTGATAGGAACATGCATATAGAAAAGCAAACTTAAAAGAATAATCAAGAGAACCCTGGAAAAGACAAGTTGGCAGGGGGACTGACCCTACCAGGCTATAGAAAATCTAGTGCTACTGTCACCAAACACATTATGAAACTTAAAAAAAATTTATTTATTATTTTTATTTTATGTGTATGCGTGTATTGCCTGCATGTAGGTAAGTGCACCCATGTTATGCAATGCCTGCGGAGGTCAGAAGAGGATGTCGGATCCCCTGCTACTGGAGTTACAGACAGTTGTTCGCTGCCGTGTGGGTGCCATCTCTCCAGCCCCCACATTATGAAACTTTTATTATTTGAACTTTATGATGCTATACATGAATAAATATATTGACAATTAAAGGGTCATAATTTGGGCAAGCAAAATGGTTCAGCAGGTAAAAGCACTTGCTGCACAAACCTAACAACCTAAGTTAGATCCCCAGAACCCACAGTGGAAAAAGAAAACTGACTCCACAAAGTTGTCCTCTGATATGTTGTGGCAAGTGTGCACCCCCATCTCTCTCTCTCTCTCTCTCTCTCTCTCTCTCTCTCTCCAGTTCCAGGGGATCCGGTGCCCTATTCTGACCTCCTTGGGCACTGCACAACATTGGTGCACCTACCTACATGCAGGCAATACACTCGTACACATAAAATAAAAATATAAATAAAATTAAAAAAATAAATGAAAATAAAATGACAAAATTTTAAAGGCTGTATATAGATCCATGCACATACAGAGATGTAACATATGATAAAAGTGACAACTCAAGTTACAAGGGCCAAGAGGGACTTTGTAGTAAAGTATTATATTTTACATTGATACTCAGCATTCATCTGAAATTGATTTTGCTATACAGTATGAGGTAGTAATGTAGTTTGTTCTGGGAATGTATGCATGAATGAGGGAATGATCATATGACAGGACAGGAAGCCAGGGAGATTCAGACTCTCTTTTTTAACAACTCATCTAGGGAATCAACCAGGGTCCCATGATTATAACATTAATGCTTTCCAAGTGCTGTATTCCCAAGGACATAACTACCTTCCACAGGGCCCCTACCTCTTAAAAGTTCTATCCCATCAACACCACCACACTGGGGATCAAGCTTCCAACATTAAAGCTATATGCAGACTCTAGGCAGGTAGGTAGGTATTCATCTTTTCCTTATAAATAATGCCCCCATCTAGTGTGCCACCTCTGCCATATGTTAGCATTTCATATTTGTGTGGAGAAGGTTTGAACTCTGTTCTATTCTTCTGATCACTTTCTCTATGCTTGTATCAATGTCACATCATCTTGTTTATTGTGTGAGACAGTCTCATGTTGCCCAAGCTGACTTCAAACTCTCTAGTGGCCAAGGTTGACCTTGAACTCCTGATCCTCTGACTTCCACTCCTCAATCGCTGGGAAATCAAGCATTGCCCCCCAATACACACACATTTAGCATCACTCTATCTTAATAAGAACATTTTATCTTTAAAGTCTGATGTCTGGTTGGACAGTCAGTCATGTTTCTTGGATCCAGAGAATGTATCTGAAGCTGTGCAGAGGCTATTTTTGTCATGGACAAAGAAAGTAGGACTTCTGAGTCTGGTAAATAGAACCAGGTGTGGGAGTGAGGTGGCAGATGCTTTAGATTCCCCACGGACGGCTTGGCAACCCTTTCCCCCTTTGGTCTGCTATTTCACTGTAAACCATGGAGAAGCAAAAGCTAGACCCGAATTTGTGGGAGCCATCTTTCCCAGTGCAGTACTGTGAGTCCTTGGTGGGAAGGATGCCCAGGCTCCATCATGTGGTCACAGTTATATACTGGGACCCTGACTTTGATATCCCATCTATTTCCAGGCAGGGTGTGGGTTGGTGGGACTCCTCTGAGAGTTGTTTAGCTCAGTTGTACGTAGATGGTCTCCAGTGGAGAGGAAGGGATAGGAAGATCCTGTGAAGCAGTTCAACTTTTTTTCACCTCCGGGTTCCCAAGCCTTGTGATTTGTTCATGTCAACTTTGTCACACTTTGACCGATGTATAGCTCTGTGAATTTTCACAGTGAGCATACGCTTATCACCTGACCCCAGGCTAAGAAACAGCACATGAGCTTTGTGTGGTACTTCACACCTGTAATACTGATACTCAGGAGGCTGAAGCAGTAGCACTGAGTATTTGAAGCCAGCCTGCGATACACAATGGCGCTACGTCGAAGAAAAAAGAAAGAGCATACACGCAGAGCTGCAGCCCAGTTAGAAGCCAATGGTTTTCTGGAGGCTTGAGGCTGTGGTAAGGAAGGTTGTTGGGCTTAGGGAGGTTTATGAATCTGAGGAAATGGAGAATCACCAGCTCAGTGTGGCCAAGCAGAAGTCCAGGTCCAAAGTAAGAAACTGTTGCAGGATAAGATTCAGTAGTAGACACTGGATCACCAGGGAAGGCAGCCAAGTTCGTGGCTTCCTTTTCTTGCTGGTGCTCAGAGAGGCACACAGCACTCTGCAGACATTGTACAAGGCTGGGCTTTAGGAGAGATGTGGGGGCAAGTAGGATGTGAGGGTATGTGGGAGTCAACAATAGAAAAGAATCCCAGAGAGGGAACAGCAAGGTTTGGGCAATAGAGAGGCACAGCAGGGACTGGAATTGAGAGTAGGGGCTGTGCAGAAGCAGATGGCAGGGAGTAGGGTCCAGGAAAAGGGAGAATAGAAAAAGAAAAGGACATAGCAAATCAGCAAACGCAATCAGGGAGCATAAAGAACAAGGGATATAGAGCATCCAAGAGACAAATATGGCTGCAGGAGTGCTACTCGGGGACTGGTCCTACCCTTTCTTGTTGGTATTCAAAGAGGCCTTTTGAAACTACCCCCTGAGCCCTTTCTATCCTAGTTTGCTTTCTGTTGCTGTAAGAAAACACTGACCAAAATCAGTTTGGGGAGGAAAGGGTGTATTTGGCTTAGAGAGTATAGTCAATTATCAAGGGAAGCCAAGGCAGGAACTAAAGCAGAGACCACAGAGGAATGCTTTCTTCTCCTAGCTTGTTCAGGTATCTTTCTTATACAGCTGAGGCCCACCTGTCCAGGGATGGCAATCAAAAAATGTCCCACAGACACACCCACGGGCCGTCTGATGGAAGCAGTTCCTCAAAGGAGGTTCTGCGTTCCCAGGTGTGTCAAGTTGACAACTGCAGATAACTATACCTTCCCAAATAATCAGCCCTGCGCATTGTGTAGTACCCCTTTTACGCCTCAGAAGCCTATGGGAAGAGGCCATGCCCCAAGAGTCAGTAACCTAGCTAGGATGCATGGAATTCCCATTGCTGCCAGCATGAATAAGCAACTTCTCTACTGTTGAGTCTTCAAAATTCTGGACACTGTGGGGTTGGGGACAGAATTACGCTGAAATTGGGATCACTGTGACCTGTGTGGGAATCCACTTGGTGACAAGAGTGCTCCTGAGATGGAGACTCTTTTTTCTAAGCTGGTACAGAGAGAGGCACCTGAGGGTAAAGTATTCATCCAGGGTGAGGACAGGTAAACTGATCAGATTTCACCACTGTTGTTCTTGGTGGGCATTTAGATAGATAGAGCCACACTGCTCTTTGTTTTTGGGTGCTTTTATAACCCCAAGTTTCAGTACTTGATTAGAGTTCCAGAACCACATCAAGTGACTCACAGCTGTGGATCTGGCCTCCTTGGGCATCTGCACTCACATTCACATACCCATACATGGACACAGACACACATACACATAATTAAAAATAAAATTAAGCACCAGGCATGGTAGTGTACAACTTTAATCCCAGCACTCTGGAGGCAAAGGTGGGCAGATCTCTGTGAGATCGAAGCCAGACTGAAATACATAGCAAGTTCCAGGCCAGCTGGGGACACAGGGAGACCCTGTGCTGGGACTAAAGGCGTGTGCCACCATGCCCGGCAAAAATAAGATATTTTTAATAAAAATAACATGGAGGTATACTTGACAACTCCCAAAGACTTGCCTAAGAGGGGTCTCAGAGTCAGGAACAAAGCAAAAACCAACATGGTAGCCATCTGGGGATGAGTATTGAATCAGGAGCATTTGTGAGTGTCTGATGTTAGAGAGAGGCTCCCATGTCATGGTTGGCTGCAGGGAGAGGAAACTTGAAACTGTAGTTTCACCTCCACCTGAAGGTGCTGGAGAGCTTTACAAAATGCTCAGCAGGTGGCTCAAGCTCAGTGGAAGATAAGACGTCAACATTTATGAGGTGTAACCTAGGCACATTCATTGCTGCCAGCATGAATAAGCAAGTTCTCTACTGTTCAACTACATTCCTGTCATTTTTTTTTCTGATACTATCTCACCTTGTAGCCCAGGCTGACCTGGAGCTTAAAATCCTTCTGCCTCAGTCAACTGCTAGGATTACAGGCATGTGCCACTTTGGCTGGCTAGCAGCCTTCTTTTTTTCTTAATTAAAAATTTTTTATTTTGTGTGTGTGAGAGGGTGAGGAGAGAAATTATGAGAGGTGCATGTGGTTTATGGACATGTTAGGGGTTGTGCAATGCAAAGGCCAGAGAGGGCATTCTCTACCTTATTCCTTTTGAGGCAGTGTCTTTTACCAAACATCGAGATCCCATTTTTTCAACGGGGCTGGCACTGGGCCCCAGAAGTTCTTCCATCTCTGCCCCCTTAGTGCTTGGGCTAAGGCATGCAGAGTACCATGCCTGGCTTATTACGTGGGTGCTGGAATCCGAACTCTGTTCCTTACAATTGTACAGCAAGTGCTCTTAACCACAGAACCATCTCTCCATCCCCCAATCTCCTTTAAATGAAAACCAAAACCAGGCATGATGGTACATGTAGGCAATCCCACCACTTGGGAGGTGGAGGCAAGAGGATCCGGAGTTCCAGGGATGCCTTGGCTCTATGAAACCCTGTCGCAAAAACAAACAAAACAAAACAAAACAACAACAACAACAAAAAAACCCCAAACCAAAGCAAAACAAACACAACAATCTCAGACTTAAATCGGGTGTGGTGGTGATGGTACATACCTATAATCCCAACACTAAAGCAGGAGAATCAAGTGTTGGAGGCCAGTCTGAGCTACATAGCCAGACCCTGTTTCAAAAGAAAATAGCTCAAGCTTCTTGACCCTTCACTTTCATATCCAGAGAGAACTTGTGCCTTAATCCTTTTCTTTGGTGGGGCTCCACTAATAATAAAAAAAAAGGAATAGCTGGTCTTATATAAATTGACTTCTCCAGGCTGGAGATGTAACCCAAGAGCACTTGCCTAGCATGCCCCAGGCCTTAGGCTCAATTCTTAGTAAACACACACACTCACACACACACACACACACACACACACACACACCCCTAAATCAACTTCATGTGTCACTGAGTAGTGAAGAGAGATGGTTTACCACACAGGGTATATGTTGGGAGCTATTCTAGCGGGGGTATTTTCCATCTGGAAATACCTAAGGTCAGAAATGTGTCAATGGGAGTTAATCAATATGAAATGTATGGATGGATGAGTTTTTATAAATGGAATGATTTTTATCAGGATTATCAATGAGATCAATATCAATGGTGGTATTTGTGAATTATCACTTTTGACAAAGGGGTCCATTAAAGAGACTGGAAAAATATGGGTGGGGAGGTCTATCACTCCTAATAGAAAATGGAGAGCTAAGCCAGTGGATCACAATATGTGAATGGGAAATTTTGCTAACAAGAGATTGTCAACAGGAATTATGTCATAGACGGATATTCATAAATAGAGAGATTTTTTCAGCAGGGGAGGTGCCAATGGGTGGGTAGTTATGAACAAGATATTTGTGGCTGGGGTCCATCAGCAGGCAAGAGATTGCTACTGGGTTTTTGTGAATAGAGATTTGTTCATAAGGTGATCAATGGGGAGAAGTCTATTAAATATTTATGAATAAAAGGATATTTCTTAGTGGGGTATTTTCGACACAGAGGATTTTCTCAGTGAGGAGAAGGGACTAATCAAAGAAAGAGTTTACCAAGGGTTTGGGGATTTAGCTTCTGTAGCCTTGGCAACAGTAGAGATTTGTAAAAGTAGGGATTTGTCCACAGTGAGGAATGCACAGTGGATAATATTGCCACAGTTAGGAGGACGGTTTTGGTCAGAAGTCTTTGAAAATGTTGATGCTTGTCAGCGGAGAGAGTTACATAATGGAAAGTAGCATGTAAACATCACTATATTAATAATACAAATTAACATTTTAAATATCTGCTCCATTCTTGGGGGAGATTGTCCCAATCATGAGTTAGACTGTGTTTTGTTTCCAGAGTGCATTAAATTAATGCTAGTAATATTATACATTATTTCCAATATTGTTTATTATTACTCATAGCAAACTTTAGTTATAGTATTGTAATGATCACTATTGATAATTATCACTAGTGAAGTTGCACATTGTTTTACTTACTGTAACTACTACTATTTAAAAGTACTACACTCAAAGCACTGTTTCAAGCACTTCACATGTTACCTCATTGTCCCTATGAGTTAAGAATGTATGTTACTAACCCCGTTTGGCAAATGCAAGAACTGGAGCCCAGAAAGGATTTGATTTCCCCAAGAACACAGAGCTAGGACATGACGGGAGCAAGATTGGAATGCAGATGACCCAATTCTAGGGTTCATGCTCTTAACCAGTATACCACATGCCTGTTTAGAAATTAGGTCACAGTTACTAATATTTCACATTTAGTTATTGCTATAAGAGTTTCATGGTATTTGGGGGGCTGCAGAGTTCAGGCTAGGAATCTAACTCAGGCCTGCGTGCCTATTAGGAAAGTAAGTGCTCTGCCACATCTCCATCCTAAGATAGTTCATGTGTTTTGTCCTAAAAAAAATCTAAAGAGCAAATATTCTTTTAATCATGTTCCAACCCCTAGTACTCTGAAGGGTTCTGGGTAGGGGACTGCAATGCTCACCGTTTTAAGGAGAAGGACTGAGGCTCAAGTAATGGAAAGACCAATCCCCAGGCCACCCACTGAGCTGGACCTCATGTGCTGTACCTCAAAGGGCTGTGACCCTTATGCACTTCCTCTCAGCTGTGATAGAAACTCTCCTGAAGAGAGTCACATACAGGTGTGCTGATTGTCATGGGTGGCCACTTTAATGGTTTTCTAGAAAGGTGATGGGGGTTAGGTGATTCTAGGAGTACAGATACTGCCAGGAGCTTATGCCAGGAATCTGAGGAAGCTAGCCTTGTATGCTATTCTGGACTCTGTGTACCTTGAGGCCTTGTCATCCCTGTCCATGCTGCACTGGGTCTGGGTATGGGCCCTACCTGTAGGATTGACAGGTTGGCAGAATGGCCTTCAATACTAGGTTTTATCCCTCCCCTGACACCTCCTGCTTCCTCCCAAAGGCTAAAGTTGAGGATTTGGGGAAACAGGCCCTGAAGTCAGGGAGTCACATAAGTATAGGGAGCTGGTACTAAGGTTTGGTGAATAATCAGAAGCTGACAAAAATCTTTCAGGCAGCTGAAGCAAAACCAACAAAGTTACCAGGGCCAAAACAGGACCTAGGCCTTTCCCTTAGAGTTATACCTACTAGCAAAGACTGCCATTTACCCCTTTTTGGTGGACAGGGTTCAGACCTTCATAGGTATAACTAAGGTGAAGGTGTTTATGTGGATATTATTGCTGTAGCAAGCATTCCCCACTCAAATGAATAAGTACCAGGTACTCAAAATCTACCCATTCTTGGCTGGGCATAGTGTTACTTGCCTGTGCTCCCAGCACTGAAGAGACTGAGGCAGGAGGATCATGAATTCAAGGCGAGCATAGAGCACATAGCAAGTTCCAGGTCAGCCTGAGTTATATTGTGGGACACTGTCAAAAAATAAAATTAGCCCACCCAGATATATAGAGTACACACTTGGGCCTGGAGGAACTTCCCAGCAGTATAAAAACTATGAGACAGGACCACAGAAGACCTAGGGGGCCACACATAGTGACTTAGAATGCACTGCAGAAGAACTAGGTGTTTTATTTGGTTTTGTTTTGCAGGTGTTATATCAACCTATGAACACCCAGGTCGAACCCGGATTTTTTTCTTTATGTTTTGCTCTGTAATTTCAGACAGGGTCATTCTTTGTAGCCCAGGCTGACCCTAAACTTGTGATCTTCCTGCCTAAGCCTCCAACGTGCTAGAATTGCAGGCATGCACCAACATGCATATCTGTTTTTGTTGATAGGAGTAGTGGGTAGTCTGATAGGGAGGAATTTGGAAATCCTTTTGCTTACCAAAGAAGGCATATTGGAACCCTTTTCCAGCCGATCCAGGTCAGCATGACACTTCAATGTTCCCAAGTTCTCCAATCTGAAATTCTCGTTCTAGGGGCCTTACTGCAGTCAGAATCTTTGGAGTATGGGTTAGGAGCCTGGGTTTGGAAGGGGTTGGACAGACCTAGGCCCAATTGTAGGTGCTAGAATATCTAGAGAGATGTTTGGAGAGTTTCCCATTCAAATTTTATGGAGAAAGGTGATACATAAATGTGAGAGTCAAGTCCAGAGACCTGAGTGATCTTGATTTTAAACCCTACATGGGTTTGAGGTCATAGCTTAACAGTAAAATGCTTGCTGCTTGTCTAGCATGCACAAGGCTCTAGGTTCATCCCCAGTACCACAGAAGAAAGCGAAGTATATTACACCCTACCTACATTTCTGTGCTCAGTATTCCCTGCAGTTGGTCAGAGAAAGGAAGAAGTGAGTAGGTTAGAGCTGAGGGATTTCAAGATCATCCCTTTGCTCCATTCTACCTCTTCTAAGGAATCCCTTGCCTTTCATTCTAGTTAGATTTAGGCACTACAAAGGTTTGGATGCAGCATCCTCACTGGACAACATCAAGATAATGCCTGCGGTGAGGAGAGCTGTTTACCAATTGATAGGGTATTTTTCAATGAGTTTGTCAATGGCTGAGATTTCTAAATAGGGGAATTTCTTCCAGCTCTGGGTAATTTATTAACTAGAGAGCCTTGGGCAAATAAAAATTAGAAATTATTATAGTAATTAGAATGTGATAGCACATGCCTATAATCCCAGCAATCAGGAGGCAGAGGCAGGACTGTGGCTAGTTCAAATCCAGCTTGATCTACATAACAAGTTCTAGACAAGCCCAGGGATACATAGAAAGACCCCGTCTCAAAAAAAAAGGACAGAAAGACAGAACACAAGAAAATGGAACTGAAGATATGGCTTAGTGGGTAAAGCATTTGTCATGCAACTGAGGACGCAGGTTTGAATCCCCAGAAATCATATAAAGCTGGGCAGTGTATGCATGTATATGTGAGATGGGAGGTGGAGACAGGAGAATCCTCTGAAAGATAGCCTGGTGTACACAGTGTACAGCAAAGAGACCTGTCTCAAAATAGAAGCCAAGGTCTGACACCCAAGGCTGTCATCTGACCTCTACATATATGCCATGCCACATGCATGCCTGCACATACATACACACACAAACATACATACACACACACACAACTAAAAAGGAAAAAAAATAATTACTATAGTAAAATGTCTCAAAGTACTGAGTAGAGGAAATATTCAATAAATTGGCGTTGATAACACAGAGTAAAGAGTCACTACTGATTTTGCAGTGTACCGTTACTAATGCCAATGTTGAAATCATTACCAATACATCAAATTTTTTTGTTAAGTATAAAAAATAAAACTTTTTGGCTAGATATTGAACCTTTGTACATGCCAGACAAGTGCTCTACCACTGAGCTGCATTCCCAGACTCCAAATAAAACATCTTGCATCTCTCCCCTTTCACTGCTCCCTGGATACTCCCACCGCCCATTAAATGTCTTAGATTTGCTCCCAAGCACTACACAGAAACAGTGCTGCTGGGTAGTAGTTCTTTATTTCACCATCTGAGAGAAAGAAAGATGGAAGTGGGAAGGTGAACAGTATGCAGGCTTCAGCTTCCACTGGACATAGGCTTCAGGCCATCTAGGCCCGCAGGGATTGCCAGGTGCACAAGCCTGGATTCTGTGGCAAGCAGGCAAAGTTGCGGCTCTGGTAGCCCTTCTCAGAGCCCTGGAGGAGCTGGTCTGTCCACAAGCAATGAGTGTTATTTTCCAGTTTGCAGGGGATGGTTGAACAAGGAAATACCTGGAAGAGAAAAGGGGCTTGCTTCTGAGAGCTCCTCCTCCCCCTGCTCCCTCCCCTATGGAGAGAGTTCCACTCTCCCTTTGGCAACATGGAGCTGCTAGAGAGCCTTGATGTTGCCCCATCTGGGTTCAGATCCAATAACAGCCCCTCCCATTGGGGAAACTGAAAGCCAGTGAAAAGATCTGAGTTCCAAAATGGTAGGTAGGTCACTTGAAGTCAGGCAGGCAGGTCTCTGGAGGAACTGTCCCACAGGGAAGAGAACAACTGGAGTAGTAGGGCACAGTTGGCATGCAGAGAGCGAAAGCATGAGAATAGTCAGTAGAGCTCTCAGATAGTCACTGGAGGTCAGAGAATATGGTGCCATCAGGAATAGCCAGAATAGGAATAGCTTGGAATAGCCAGAAGGTCAATGTGTCTTTGTGGATTTGGGGAATAAGGAGCACTTTGAGTTCTTGGAGGATATTCCAGGGAAGCAAAACCAAACCCTCAGAGGTCAGAAACAGCGGGATTCAGAATAGACACAAAAGAGAGTAAGAGACAGATAAGAAGGTTCAGGGAACAGGCAGTCCCAAGATAACAGACAGGGTAAAGGAACAAGGAGAATTTCCAAAAGAGCACCTCAAGGACAGAGCTGGGGTTTGGGGAGTAGCTACAATTATAAGGAATAGATAGAGGGAAGAAGAAACAAGCCCAAGAATGATCTCCATGTGGAGAGAAGGGCCCAGGCACTCACTGTGCATGTCCCACAGCCAGCACTATAGGTCTTGGTGAAGCCCTTTTGCTGAGAAGGGCTCAGAGTAAGCCAGGGAACCAGGAAGCTGCAGGTACTGATGTGCAAACGCCCATTCCTCAGGCGTCCTGGGAGGGAAGGGAGAAAACAACAGGTAGCTTTTGATTTGCCAGGCGGTGTGGGGAGGGGTTGCCTGATTGGCATCCAAGACTACAGACCTTGATGAGCAAAGTCCTGGCCTTTTGACAGGCTGAAATTGGGGAGATCCCCATTTCAACTAGGATCATTCCCTTCAGAGTCTTTCTCCTGCCCAGCTGCCAAGTAGCCAGTGAAGAGTGGGTGTGACCCAGGGCAGGGGGTGGGGCCTCACCAGCGATGAGAAACTCCTCACTGCGGTTCTGGGACTGGTGGAAGTATCCACAGAGGCTCTCCATGGCAGGGGTGTAGACGAACCGGATGTCCGCGGCATGCCCCAAGGCGTCGAACCCTTTGAACATCTGTTCATGGGTGAGGAAAAGTGTATATTTTACTGACACAATCCTCCTACTCCATGCTCTTTTCCCTGAAGTTATACACCTAAATTTCAAGATTACCGAAAACTTCCAGACCAATTGCTGGTCAGATGCTTCTATTTTGAGAGAGAGGAAGATGTTAGAGACTGCCAGGGAGGGGCCAGGGTGAATACCTTAGTCATCTTGATCTCGTAACGCTGGTTTAATAAGGTGGTCTGGTTGACTTCTGCGGGCCCCACGAACTTAGCCCTTATGACTAAGGGAGAGGAAGGAGAAAATAAGGAGTCAAATGGGCAGCATGAGCCTATATACATATACAACATAATTCTAACAAAGACAGAACACTAAATTGTTTCCACATCTGTTAATTGATTCATCTATACATTGTCTACTCTTTGCCAGGCACAATTTTAAACCTTTTTCACAGATCCATTTGTTGGCTCACTTAAACAAGTATTTTGGAATGCCTGATATATGCATTCAGGGTGTTAGGGACACAGCAGTGAAGAAAACACAGAAATCCCTTCCCTTATGGACCTCACATTCTAGTCAAGAGGACACAGACTAAAAGTAGGTAGCCAGGCATGGTAGCACAGGTCTGTAATCTCAGCACTGAAAGGCTGAGTCAGGAGGATCAAGGGTTCGAGGCCAGCCTGGTCTACACAGTGAGTTCCAGGCCAGCTGGGGCTATAGGGAGAAAAAGAATGATTTAAAAAATGATTAAAAGTGAGTTTAGAGGCTGGAGAGATGGCTCAGTGGTTAAGCGCAATGGCTGTTCTTGCAGAGAACCCAGGTTCAGTTCCCAGCACCTATATGGCAGCTAACAATCATCCATAACTCTAATTCCAGAGAATCTGATGCCTGTTTCTGGCCTCCACGGGCATTGCATGCATGAGGTGCACTTACATACATGCAGGCAAAACATTTATCACATAAATAAAAAAAAGTTTTAAGTGGGTTTGTCTTGTATCTCTTTATTCCTTATCTATGATATTTCTTCTTAGTAATTTCCCATTCCCTGACCCCTAAACATACCTTGACCATGGAGTCCCACGTGCCCACACTCTGTTGAGAGTTCAGCCCAATCTCTCTCCCTCAACTGCAAAATCCCATTGCCATGGTCTCTCTACTTACCAAGATGGTACTGAATAAAGTCTGCCTTTCTATGCCTTAACAAGTGTTAACAGTATTTTTGTGGTCTTTTTGACACAGGGTTTCCCTGTAGCCCCGGCTGGCCTGGAACTCACTATTAGACCAGGCTGGCCTTGTATTCACAGAGATCTGCCTGCCTCTGCCTCCCAAGTGCTGAGATTAAAGGCCACCATGCTTGGCTAACAGTATTTTTTTTAACAGCAGATCAGAAGTACTAGGTGGCAAGAATTAAACTTTTTTTTTTTTTTTGGTCTTTTTGAGACAGGGTCTCCCTGTAGCCCCAGCTGTCCTGGAACTCACCATGTAGACAAGGCTGGCCTTGAACTCTCAAAGATCTGCCTGCCTCTGCCTCCCAAGAGCTGGGATTAAGGGCATGCGCCACCACACTTGGCCAAGAATTAAACTTTTAAACACAGTAGTTACTTTTGAGGTAGTCACCGATCTGGATACCTAAAGACAGGTGTACCTGGTAGAAAGGCAACCAGCAGGAGGTGAGCTTAGGCCTGAGGATGTCAGTATGGCCAAAGCAGATCTATTCAGGGATAAATAGAACTGTTCTAGAGGTTACAGCCATAATGATTCCTATTGGACTGAGAGGGAAAGCTCAGGAGAGTATAAAGGCCGGAAGGGAACCAAACTCACCGACGTCTGAGTTGCAGAAGGCAGTCTGTGGGTGGTGTGGGGCACAAGTGCAGGCCCTACTGGAGGCTATCAGTGACAGCAACAGGAAGAGGCCAGAGGACAGGGGTGCAAATGGGGCCATGGTGTTGTCTGTTGGGGAGACAAGGTATTAGTTGGCCCTCAACCCAGCTGATCTGTTGACCTATTTAGCCTAAAGGGATTAGGGAACTCTGGAGTTGGGAAGTCCAAGAATCTTAAGGGGGTTGGGAAGCCCAGAGGAGCTTAGGGGCTTAGAAAGTTGGGAAGATTTCAAGGTTTATGCAGTTCCAGTGATTTAGAGGACAAAGTGAATTGGAGGATGATGGGAGTTGTGGCAGTTGGTGAATAAGGGGGCTGGGAAGTTTGAGGATTTAAGGGAGATGGTGGAGTCTGGAGGTTGACACTTTGGAGTGAAGAATTTGGAGTTTGGGAAGACTGGAGAAGTTTGGGAGAGGTTGGGAGTTTAGGGATGTGCATATTGAGATATTTGGGGGTAGACTGAGGAATTTAAAGGACGTTTGGGGTTTAAGGGGCTGAGCCTGAGGGAACGGGGTGTGGGGGGGATTAAAGTAACGGATAAGCTTGAGGGATTAGAAGGCAAGTGAAAGTTTTGAAGTTCAGGAAGTTAGACAATACCGAGTTTGAGGGCAGGAGGACTTAAGGGAGCTGCTGGGGTTTGGGTGGGGTATTGGGGGACAATGAGGGAATTCGGCGGAGCTGGCAAGATGGGATGTCTTTGAGGTATTATGGGATCATAGGTTAGGAGCACCTGGGAATGAATGCCAGGAGCTCTAGGGGGCCTGGAGTACAACTAACTTGGGCAGTCATTCCAGCCCCCCTCCCTTTTTGTTCCTCCTTGGCTAACTCGGGATCCTGATACCCACAAGCCAAGTTAAGCACTAAGCTGGCAGAGGACTGGATGGGCCTGGCGGCTGCCAACACATACTCCAGGCAATCTCCAGTCCTGCTGGGACACCTAGCTCCCGCTTACCTCTGGTGTCTCTGTAGGCACCGGATCTGCGGCGATGGCGGCAGGGCCTGAGAGGTGGAGAATAAATGTCCATGAGAGGGGCGGGGTTGGCGCGGAAATCACAGCCTCCAGGCTTCCTGGATGCATTACTCATCCGCCCACCACCAGAGTTGAAGCCTGAGGGCGGGCAGAGGACAGCCCAAAGATACTCCCTCCTCTGACCGCCCTCTGCCTGCCTGCCAATGCCGCGCCCCCTCCCCCCAGCTCCACGTCCTGCACATTCGGTCCAAGCCATCCAAGCCGCCTGCCTTAAAGGAGAGCCCAAGCCCCTACAGTACTCTGTTTCCCAGTCCCCGACACACGGCAAACTTTCATAGCTGAAGCCGAATTATTTCATCCCCTCACTTTTACTGTACATCTACTATGTGCCAAGCCCACAAGAAGTGCTTCTCTGGTGGACCTGGTGTTCTGGTAAGGAGTGGCTCAGGGAAACAAATTACAGAAGCCTTTGAGGGACAGGAGTTAGATGAAAAGGCAGGAATACAAAGTGGGGAAACTGATACACTGTTATGTGACATCCAAGATCGCAGAGTTAAGTGAGACTAGAAATGAGGGTGGCCTGCAGTCAGAGTCCAGGTAGTAACTTTTTCAGCACACAGAAGCTGGGTGTAGTTAGTTGCACACACCTGTGATCAGGTGTGGCACTTGGGAGATTCAAGAATGGCCTGGACTAATGAGACCTTGTCTCAAAATAAGCAGAAACATAAACAAAAAGACACGCAGGCAAATAGCAGAAATGAAGAATTTTGCCAGTGACACAGGGCATAGCTGGGGTTCAAACTTAGGCTCTTCAGCTCTGGGATGAACCCAGAGAGATATGGTCTTGGCAAGCAGGAATGGTGTGGTGAGAGTTGGGAGGGGGGGTTGAATGGTGGTGAAAGAAGTAGTGAGTCAGTAGAAAACCCATCCAACCCCATCCTGCCCTGCCCCTTCCCCACCAACCAGCCCACACCCCCTGGGGTGGGTGGGATGAGGCAACTGCTGCCCACCAGTTTCCTGATGATGCAGTAATATTCCCTGGGGTCTTGGGGAAGAGTTCTGAGGGCTGATTAACACTCTCAGTTAATGCAGGGAGGATAAACCAATAATAATAACAATGATAGTGATGACAGTAGCTACTTATTGAGCACTTACTGTGTACTATGTGCCAAGATCTTTGTGTAAAATTCAGTCATTCACTCTCTGCTACCTCCTTGCTAATTAAAATTTAAAAAATATTTTACTGAGATTTTTGCATTTCATACAATAGTTCTTAATCAAATTTAGACCCCCCCATCCATGCCCCCACATACCTCCCACTGGACCTCATGCATTCTGTCATATATATCAAGTCCTATCTGGTCAAGCATTTGTACCCAGATGTCCTTCAGTGCAGGTTCATCCATTGGAGCTCGTCAGCCTATCTAGAGATCTTTATAAATGTATTGACTTAGGAGATTAGCTCAGTAACCACAGTACAATAAAAAAACTACTGCCAGCATCAAAGAGTGCTTATTATTGTGTACCAAATACTGTTCTAAAGGTGTTGGTCTTTTCGTTTGTTTGTTTTCAACATTTGTGTATGTGTACACGTGCATGCCATAGCATATTTCAGAGGACAATTTGTAGGAATCAGTTATCTTCTTCCACCATGTAGGCTCTGGGGATCGAACACAGGCTGGGTAGCAAGCACATTTACCCAGGGAACCATCTCATCAGCCCAAGTTTTTCTTTTTTTTCAGTCCTCCCAATGACCTTGTAGATTAATGTTAGTTGATAAAAAGATGTTAAACCAGTAATAGTAATTACAACAAAAATAGTACCCAACACTTTGAAAATTGAGGTTTAATGTGTGCCATATAGTGTGTGCTAAGATATTTTTTTTCTTTGCAATGACTGATTTATTCTTCCCAACATCACTGTGAATTGCGATTCATATTCTCGTTATTTAATGATGAAATGGAGACCCAAAGGGGTGGAATGACCTGTCCAGGAATGATAGTGAAGAAATGACCGGGGGTGGGGGACAAAGAAAAGGAGGAAGGGAAGGAAATCAAAAATTTCAAGCAGCTGATTGTGAAAGTGGGGAGTGAGAGTGAATGAGACAGGGGACTGAGTAACTGGGTGTTACAACCGAGGAGAAGTGAAGACAGGGAAAGTCCTGTCTGCCTCCTTGATGACCCTGCTTTTGACACTACCTCTTTAACTTTGAAACCTGCATCAGCCCAGTTTTTCCAACTGTTTACATTTGTGGATTGAAGTTGCTGTACAGGTTTGAAATGGGGTAGAGTAGATTTCACAGAAGGGGTATCTGCCCTATGACTATATAGAGAGCTGGGTAGGTGTGAGGTTTCCATAGGAAACAACTGGCATGTGCAGATACCTGATGATCCCCACAAAGTATTAAGTGCTTGGGCTTGATTGTGCCCTTAGTACAGATCAGGAAACTGAGGCCCAGAGAGATGTGACCTGCCTGGGGTTTCACATGGCTTTAGGAAGAAGAAAGGCTCTCCTCTCTCCTGGAGAGCCAAAGACCCCTGTATGCACACACGACAGCCATTTGCTTATGCATACACTGTGTTCAGGCTCAGGGACAGGAAGCAAAGCCAGTTTAAAGGATCCAGAAAGCTCAACAGGTGGGGGTGGGTACACATATGTGTGCACAACTCTCTGGTGTCTCTGCTTGTGGGAGTGCCATGAGTGTCCCTCTGTATGTTGCCTGTCCATTCATGAGAGCCAGGTACGTGCATGAATGTGTTGCTTCTGAGAGCTGAAGGTTGCAAATATAACTGTGTATTCTTCTATGTGCTGTGCAGATACCTGAGTGGAATCTCAATCTCCCTTTCTCTCTCTCTCCTCTCTCTCTCTCTCTCTCTCTCTCTCTCTCTCTCTCTCTCTCTCTCTCATACACACACACACACACACACACACACACACACACACACACACACACACATCTTGGTATTGTTTCCCTGGCCTGCTGCCCAGATAAAACCCTTACCACCACCACCACCCTTCCCAAACCATGCCACTCAGCTTTCCCCACTATAATGACGCCAATCATTTGGGAAATAAGGAAGGGGGAGGTTGTAGAGGGAGGGTGAGGCCTGAAGGTCTATGGGTCACCCTGAGTTTACTGGCTTCCTGTGCCTGTCAGGAAGTGCCACCACCCCAGGAACCCCTACTAGAATGCCATCTCTACCCTGTCAGTGGGAGGTAGAGGCCCTTCACTTGCACATGTGGTATTATGGGGCTGGGGTCCTCCAGCCTGGTCCCCTCTATCTTGCCCATAGTACAGGGAGACTTAACACTACTGTCACCCAGGGGCTGGAGAGATGGCTCAGAGATTAAGAACATCAGGTTTTGTTCTCAGCACCCTTATGGAGGCTAACAATTGTCTGTAACTCCAGTTTCAGGGGATCTGAAGCCCTCTTCTGACCTCCTTGGGCATTGCACAACATGGGTACACTCACATACATGCGGGCAAAACACCCATATACATAAAAATTTTATTAAAAAATACCCAAATCCTTGCCTAAATTGTATGTGCATACCCAGGAGTGCTGTCTGTGTACTTAAGAGCTAGGTGTCTCTGGTTTTGTATATGTCTGTGTTGCATATATGGCGAAACATTTTATGTCTCTAGATATACTCTTCATAGGCCCAGGAATGTAGTGAGGTCTGAGCTATATATAGGGCTCTGGTTATATGAATGCCTAGAACTACATACACCTTCCGTGCCCGGGAGTGCTGCACATGACCAGTTGTTGTGTACTTGTAGAGTTGTATGCTTCTAGACTGCATGAGTGGCTCTTTCTGCTATGTGGGTGTGAGCAAGGGGAGGGAGCCCGTGTGTGCTCTAAAGTGCTGACTGTGGGGCTAAGAGCATGGAGTGTGTGTCCTACTCAGGAGTACTGGCTGCTGTCCCATACTAAGAGCACCTAACTGGCACAGTGACCACATGAGCTGACTGATTGGGACTCTGTGTAGCCCCAGAGATATGTGTGCTTTAAACCTGTGGTGCTTGTCTTTTTCAATAGGTGTAGGCACATCTGGCGTTGGCTGAGTAGATCTGATTTCTGAGGGTTTGTGTTTGTGCATAAATATACATAAGGTTGAGACTTACATGTAAGGCTTGGCCAAAGGTCCCATTGCTACATGCTAATCTCTCTCTCTCTCTCTCTCTCTCTCTCTCTCTCTCTCTCTCTCATTTATATTGTAAAATCAAAATTTCTCTTTTCTGAGAAGTCCATCACTCTCATCCCATACCTTTTCCTGGAAAGCAGGGGTGAGAAGCCTGGGACTTAGGGAGTGGAGCAAGGGACTGGCAGGCAGAACACTGTGTTCAATTCTGGACTCATAGTTACTGTGTGACTATCAACTGCTGTCTGCCTGTCTTTGAAAAGAAATGGCATCTAGTGTGCCTCCCACTCTATGGGGTCACCGAGTACCTCCAGCTGTTGGAGGTCAGCACTCCCGTTCTGACCATGCCTCTTCTGCCTTCATTCCCACCAGCTCAGCAGCACAACATACCCTGTGGTAGTGAAAATGGGTCACGCACACTCTGGGATGGGCAAGGTGAGTCCCAGGCAAGGGATGAGTACATGCATGCATGTTTGTATAGTGCATGCTTCTGTCACTGTATATAGGTAGATATGTATCTGCCTGTACAACATGCACCAGTAGTTCTGTTTGAAGTGCACTCTGGGATTCTTCATCTATTTGGATTTTGTTTTTTTCATATTCAGATGATTTCTGTCAGCCCATCTTCTTCTCATGCGTTCAACCAATTTTTGTGTGTCCCATGATTGCACTAGTGTACCCAGCACATGGCTATGTATATATAAGCATGCCTCTGTGCTGAAAACACATCATGTCATCTTTTATGTTCCAGGCTCTTGGGGTCCAGTATGCTTTCCATCCAGCTGATTTTGTCTGTGTGTTATATAGCAAGCAGACTTGTTATTTGTAAGTTTGAGTGTGTTCTAGCTTCTGTGTTTGTATACTGTGTGCACAACTGAGTTTTTGTGATGATATGTGGCCTATGTATAGTTCTTTTTACAGATTTATTGAGATATAATTCAAATTTCATACAGCTCCATTTAAAGTGGATAATTTGCACAGTGGTAGAGTGCTTGCTTAGCATGTCTAAGGCCCTGTGTTTGATCCCCAGCACTGCAAGAAAAGTGGTTTTTAGTATGCTCACAGAAGTGCATACAACAAACTTTGTGTTTGTATGTACATATATGAAACAGGAGACCTATAATTATGCATGCTGGAGTGCCTTGGTGTGTCTACCTTAAGACACCTCCACTGCCAACTACTGTCCTGATCCCTACCCTTGTGCCCACAGGTCAAGGTGGACAACCAACACGATTTCCAGGACATTGCAAGTGTTGTGGCACTGACTAAGACGTATGCCACTGCTGAGCCCTTCATAGATGCCAAATATGATGTGCGTGTCCAGAAGATTGGGCAGAACTACAAGGCATACATGTGAGTGGAGAGACAGGGGCCTGTGGAAGGGCCCAGCCCTGTGCATGCCAGGCCTCTCTAAGCCTCTTCCCCCTTTTCCCTAGGAGGACATCAGTGTCAGGGAACTGGAAGACCAACACCGGCTCAGCAATGCTTGAGCAGATTGCCATGTCTGACAGGTGGGAGATCCAGTTGAGGAGAAGGGAAGGGAGTTTACTTGAGCAAGGCTGACGACAGGCTTCCCTGCCCCTTGTCTTGGCAGGTACAAGCTATGGGTGGACACATGCTCAGAAATTTTTGGGGGACTCGACATCTGCGCAGTAGAAGCGCTGCATGGCAAGGATGGAAGGGATCACATTATTGAGGTGGGAACACCCAGGGATCAGTGGGACACAGAGGGAGGAGTGGGTGCATGGAAGCAATAATCCAAACTGTAAAGTGTTTTGTGAATAAGAAAGTCCTCAGTGAATGGTGATATAAACTGTAAAGTACCTTGTGAACTGGGACATCCCTAGCAAATGGCAGTGTTCGACACTTGCATATCCTTGGTGAATGGCAAAACCTGTTAAGCTATAAAGTGCTCTGTGAATGGAGGAAACTTGGTAAATGGCAAAGTTCTTAGTTATGAACCATAGTGAAGCAGTCTGTAAAAGACAAAGCACCCAGTAAAAAGAAGAAAAAGACTGAACTCACCCTTAGCTCATGAGCCATATAAAAACACGTAGAAAGCCAGATTTGGTCCATGGCCCTGACTTGCAGACCTAATTCTAAAGGCCCTCCGAAGCTGTCCAGGGCCTGTCACACACAAACTTTCTTTAGTATACAAACAGTGCCCCTTAGAAACCAGAGCTGTCTTCCTTGCAACCACCATGCTTTCCACCAAGTGAAAATCTGTTGTCAGAGCTAGGCGTGGTAGCACATGCCTTTAAATCCCAGCACTTGGGAGACAGAGGCTGGTGGATCTTTGTAAGTTCAAGGCCAACCTGGCCTACATAGTGAGTTCCAGGCCAGCTGAGGCTATGGGGAGACCCTGTCTCAAAAGAGGACCAAAAAAAAAAAAAAAGAAAAGAAAAAAAAAGAAAATGTGTTGTCATTGTGGTCTCAGATATGCTTCCTGCTTCTTCCTACACTGGATTCCTTTTCCTCCCACAGGTGGTGGGCTCCTCCATGCCACTCATTGGTGATCACCAGGATGAAGACAAGCAGCTCATTGTGGAGCTGGTGGTCAACAAGATGGCTCAGGCCTTGCCCCGGCATCGGCAACGTGATGCCTCCCCAGGCAGAGGCTCCTACAGCCAGGTCAGGCCCTTGGCATGGAGCTAGTTGGACCAAGGTCCACCCTTGGTCAAACTGGTACCACTGAGGAGAAAATCAGTAGGCTACCAGTATCACCTGTGGCCTCAATTACCAGTTGTTTGAAATAATAGCTGTTACCTTGCCATCCTCAAGTGCCTCCTAACCAAGCGTTGGGTGGGGGAACCTCACAACCCCACATTCTCTCAGCTGGCCACAAATGGGGCAACACTGAGCACGAAGGGAATCCTTGTCACTTGGATTAGCTGTTGCTCCAATGGCTGGTAACATTTTCATTCCTCTATGGCAGACTACATCCCCTGGGGCCCTGCCCTTAGGCCGCCAGGCCTCCCAGCAGCCTGCAGGACCTCCTGCTCAGCAGCGACCCCCACCCCAAGGTAAGTGAGGGCAGGCTTCCTTGGTCCTTGCATCCCAAGCAGGCTGACCTTTCTCTCACTCTCTCTCACTTTCTGTTCTCTCTGTACCCAGGTGGCCCACCACAGCCAGGACCGGGGCCCCAGCGCCAAGGAGCCCCACTGCATCAGCGCCCGCCCCCACAGGGCCAGCAGCACGTTTCCGGCCTTGGGCCTCCAGCTGGCAGTCCTCTGCCTCAGCGCCTACCAAGTCCCACATCAGCACCTCAGCAGCCTGTGTCCCAGGCCACACCGATGACCCAGGGTCAAGGCCGCCAGTCCCGGCCAGTGGCAGGAGGCCCTGGAGCACCTCCTGCAGCCCGCCCTCCAGCCTCTCCATCTCCCCAGCGCCAGGCGGGGCCCCCACAGGCTACTCGGCAGGCATCCGTCTCTGGTCCAGCTCCGTCAAAGGCCTCAGGAGCCCCACCCAGTGGGCAGCAGCGCCAGGGCCCTCCCCAGAAACCTCCTGGCCCCGCCGGCCCTACACGCCAGGCCAGCCAGGCGGGTCCGGGCCCTCGCACTGGGCCACCCACCACGCAGCAGCCCCGGCCCAGCGGCCCAGGTCCTGCTGGCCGTCCCATCAAGCCTCAGCTGGCACAGAAACCCAGCCAGGATGTGCCGCCATCCGCCACTGCTGCTGCCGGGGGACCCCCGCACCCCCAGCTCAAGTAAGGGGACCTCTACAGCAGCCTTTGGCCTTGTTGCTCACATAGAGCGCTGGTCCCAATAGGGCAGCCCCAGCTCCCATGCAAAACCAAGCCCCATCTTCCTGAGAACTCTCCAGACTGAGCCAAACCCCTCCTCTAGGCTTTCGCTACTTCCCTGCATCCAAATCCTTTAGTGTCCAGCCCAGTGGTTTGGTGCCAAAATCCCAGAATACCCACTTCCAGTTCTGATTCCTCCCAACAGGCCCTGGGAAAGTCCCCATTCCAGACCCGTGGCCCCTCCCAGTTGCCTGACTGACTCTCTTCCAGTTCCTCCCAGCCCTCACCCCTCCTCCTCCCCACAGCCCCTCAACTGCCTTAGGCCAATTTGTAGCCTTCAATCATTTCACTCTTCTCCCCTCAACCTTTGCCTAAGAGTCAGAATCCTTTCTGGGCCATCTCCAAATTCTCCTGGCACTTTTCATCCTCCCAGATCACCACTCTTTGTTTCTTCTGGTCATTTCATCGCCCCAGCCCTTGGCTCAAAGGTCCTCCCTGCCCCACCCACTTGTTCCCCCTTAGAGTGGCTTGCCCCAACCAGCCTGTCCTAGGCTCAGGACCTTCCCAGACTCATCTTTTGACTGGAAACCTCCCTCTCATTCTCCCTTCATAACAAAGTAGCCTAGAATTGGGCAGAGCACTCTTTCCATTAATCCTACACCACTACCTTGCATCCAGCCCACTCCACATCCCAGTTCCCTGGCTCTGCCTGCTCCAAGCGCCCTCCCAGCCTTGAAAATCCACCAGGGACTATGTTTAGGGGTGGGAAGGTCACAGGCACAGCCCCAGGATCAGAGGGGCAGGGCTGGGGCTGGGCCTGGGGTAACATTGTGTTTCTCTCCCTTCCTCCCCTTCCTCTTCCCCCTTCCTCCCATGCCTCCACCTTGTCTCTCTCTAGCAAATCCCAGTCTCTGACCAATGCCTTCAACCTTCCAGAGCCAGCCCCGCCCAGGCCCAGCCTTAGCCAGGATGAGGTGAAAGCTGAGACCATCCGCAGCCTGAGGAAGTCTTTCGCCAGCCTCTTCTCCGACTGACACCCCACTGAGAATCCCTAAATCCCCGGGCAACCCTCTCTGGGTCCATTTCTCACTTTTGGAATTTCCAAATCCCTTGAGAACGCCTCTCTTGGTTCTCCAACATCCCACTTCTCATCCTCAAGATGCCGAAGTCCCTTGAGAAACCTGGTCCTAAATCCGGTTCTCACATTTGGAAATCCACAAGTCCTTTTAGTATCCTGCTCCTGGTCACCTCAAAATCTGTTTTAGAACCTCCAAATTCCTAAAGATCTCCATTCCTGGTATCCCTAAAGGATGATTTCCTTCTTGAAAGTTCCCAAATACCAGAAAACCTGTTTCTGGCCTAATACCATGGAATCCCCTCCTGGAGCTCTGAAATTCCTGGAAAATCCTATTCTAGTCCTGGTCCTGAATCACTCCAGCACACCTTGCTCCTAATCAGGAGTTTCTAATTCCTCAATAATCCCTTAAATCCCTTTCCATGGGTCTTCCCTCTGGAGACCCACATCTTCAAATGCTACCTGCCATCCACCACCCAGATCCTCACCAATTTCCCTTCACCAGCTCCCCTCAACCCCGTTCAACACAGGAAGTTCCTTCCACTTCTAGGACCCCTTGGTTCCCAGAAACCCCTTCCCCAGTTTCCTGCCTCTGACAGCTGTCTTAAATATGCAAATCCCACCCATGCTCCCAGAATCCTTTGCACATGGAAGACCAATGGTCTCCCACTTCCCCACCTTTGCCGTGATGTCTGTGTCAGTGACTGACGTGGCCTCCTCTTGTGCTGTGCTTGGCATATGTGGTCCTCGTTCATCTTGTGCCGCCTGTGGTGATGCGTGCAGTGGCGCTATTTGTGTGGTCCGCACCTTCCCCTAACCTCCACCCCTTGCCTGGACTTCCCCCACCCCTCAGCAACTCTGAATCCCAAGAGAAGAGTCGGGAAGCAAAATAAATAAGCAAAGGCCCAGCAGAATTCTGTGCTTCTTGGTAAAGAGGAGAGTCCTTGGATAGTGGGGGACACAAAGGGAACCCCCCAAATCCACATGGGGTGCTGGAGACCCCAAATCCAGTGAAGGCACATCATGCACAAATTCCCGAAAGTTTCTGAGTGGAATCCCTGCCACAAATCCCAGCCATTGGAGATGGAAGAGCTCTCCAAATCAGAAGTATCATCAAAGTCAAGAGGAAACCAAATTATGAAAGCAGGGGTTCTCAGTATTGGGGGGGGGGTCCCTGAATTCCAAGGTAACTGGAAAAATACAAAGGGACCCTCATATCTTCCAGGGTCGGGGATTGGGGATCCTGAGGCAGTATCAAGGTAGAGACAGAACATTGATTGGCTGTTGGGCAAAGAGAACTCCTTGGCATGACAGGCTGAACTAGGCTCCCAGGTGGCTGGGGGTGGGGCCTAAGGTACAAGGCGCGCTGCGCTGAGAAGGCAGGCAGGTAATTCATCAGCCTGGGTTCGGTGCAAGGAGGGTTCCGATGCACTCCGCTCAATCTTGGGAAGTGACCGTTGCAGCAGCTCAATTGTGGCCAGGATCTAGAGGCAGGTGGGAATGAAGAGGGGGTGTCCAGAGTCCCACAGGCACCCCTGTATCCCCAGGCCCCAGCCTCCAACACGGTTCATGTTCACATCGGCCTGTCTCAGTGTCCTCTATCTCACCTTGCTTCCAAGGTATCCAGCCAGCTTCCCAGACTCACCTGGGGAAAGAGTGGCCGCTCCTCCCGCTGGAATTTGAGGCAGTCAGAAAGCAGGCGGCGCATGGCCTTAGGGCAGTTACTGGAGATTTTGCTGAGGTCAGGAGACAGGTAGCCACGGCCCACCATAAAGATAATCTACAGGGTGATGGGATGATTTTGGGTTGAACTAGGAGGCCCAAGGAACTGAGTCTCAAGGAATGTGGAAGGTTCATTTTGGGGAACTGGGGGGCTCTAGTATTGAGGCCCAGAGGAATCTTGGGTCTGAGGACTTACGGGGATTCTCTGCTGACAGAACAGAGGGAATTAAGTTTGGGCTATCAAGGATTGTAGGTGTGTATAGCCTAGAACAATGAGTCCAGAGTTTTCTAGAGGCCTGGAAAATAC
This sequence comes from Nannospalax galili, assembly GCF_000622305.1. NCBI lineage: Eukaryota > Metazoa > Chordata > Mammalia > Rodentia > Spalacidae > Nannospalax > Nannospalax galili. Next base: position 244,048 of record NW_008346093.1, on the reverse strand, counting down.
TGAAACTCAGATAAATGCAGAGTATTGTATCTTGGGGAATATGTATTTTTGTAGGGGTCTGGAGTATGGATGGCTATGAATCTATGCAGCCTATAGGATTTTTAAGTATACAGGGCCCAAACACATGGTATCTGGAGCCTAGATGATCCTGGTATTTAAGGGCATGGAATGTTCTGGACCTTGAATTTGGAGAACTGTGAGAATCTGGGACTTAGAGCATTATGAATGCCAAGGCCCCAAAGCCTGGGTGACTGAGGGTATTTAAGAAGCACAAAGGGATTCTTTATCTGAGAGAAATGTGATTCTGAACATTGGGGACTTGGAGTATTTTGAGCACCCACAGCAGGAGACTATAGGTGTCAAGGGTCCAGAGAGCCTCTGGATGTTTTGGGGTCTAGGGATATTCTGGGTAGAGGATGTCTGGGTAGAGGAATCTGGACTTTAAGGGTTCTGTCCCAGGGGTTTGTGGATGTTGGGGGGAGGATGGGAATTGGTGTGGGACACCTAGGAGATAGTCTCTAGGACTCTTCATTTAGAAAATCCTAGGTCTAGGGAAAAGTGTAACATTATTGGTCTGTGCAAAGGAGGGTATCTGGAGCTTGAAGGTCTGAGAACTGAGGATGAGGTATGGGGCTCACCTGGTCACGGCTGCCAATGTGGCTATAAGGCAGTGAACCGGTCATGAGCTCGTACAGCACAACCCCATAGGCATAGACGTCCGACTGAAAGCTGTAGGGGTTTGGGTCCTGCATCCGGATCACCTCAGCTGCCTTCAATAGGCCAGAAAGGGAAGGGAACCACAGGGGTCAGCAAATGGCTGGACCACAGTACCAGATCCAGCTGGTCACACTGAGGACAACTAGGAGCCACCCACAAGGTAAAACTTGAGTAGTTCAGATACCCACACTTGGCATAGGTATCCCCATCTCTGCTTAATCCCACATGTCCCAATCCTGGACCCACATCTTCCTGTATTCCACATCCAGCTTGGTCCAACTCACCATCCATAGCACAGAGCCCGAGGGCTGCTCCAAGGGCTGAGCCCCACTCCACCTCGTCTTCACTGTGGCCAGGCCGAAGTCACCAATCTTCACTGTAAGCCCCTCATGCAGGAAGATGTCTAGCAGGGTCAAGGACTACTACAGAGACTCTCAATAGTTATGCCTCTCACCCTGACTGAGAGGTTCTTATTAGTACCCCCATGCTGGTAAGTCATGTCTCTGACCAAAAGCCCCCCCCAATTTCATACTAATTACCCATAATTAATGCCCTCTCACTTGGTCCCATTGTTATTCCTGGCCAAAGAGCCACTTGATTGGCACCACAAACTGTCATGCCTATGACACTGATCATGAGCTCCCTGTAATGTCCTCTACAACTGCAACAACCTCACATCCTGACTGGAGTCCTCCATTTAAAGGTGCCTTAGCAGCCACAGCTCTGCTACCTGGCAAGAAGTCATGGGACACAGGCCCTTCCCCCCTCACCTCCAGAAGAACCATCTCTCTAAACCATCACCCTGCTTAACTGCCCACTGCAATCTCAGCTGGGCACAGGTAGATACTGTTGGACTTGAGGTCTCGGTGGATGATGTTCTTGGCATGGAGGTAGCTGTGGAGGTGGAAACAGGTGGTGAACTGGCTAGAGGCTATTCATCCCTCTCTCCCTCCCTCCCTCCTCCCCAGTCCCCAAGATGTGAGACTCACTCCATGCCCTGGGCAGTCTGCCGGGCCACGTCGATGAGCTGGACCATGTCAAAACGTGTGTCAGCTACATGCAGATGGTGGTAGAGGCTGGAGCCCTCACACCACTGTGTGATGATGGCAAACCCTGGCCGAGTCATAAAGCCCATGAACAGCAAGATGTTGACATGTCGTGTCTTCCTGTAGGCAGTAAGGGAAGGTTGGGGGGAGTGTCAGAAAAATATCAGTGTCATACATTACTGAGTGTCTGAAAGAACCATTTCAGTTGCTTTCTGTCATTCATTTCACCTTGTCTTTTAGGGTACTCAGGACCAGGGTATTGTCAGCTTCCAATTTATGAGATACGCTTGCTAGACTGATTCTCAGCTGACCTTCCTCAACAAAAGCAGGTGGGAGGGATTACTGTCTCTACTTCTCTACTTACTAGAAGTATCTCAAATCTTCACATCTTCCATACCTCCACACTGGCTGCTGCCTAGGCCTATAACAATTCTATTTTATTCACCCCCATTCTCCCTCTTCCATCCTCTTCCTCCTTCTTTTTTGAGAGGTCTTATGCTGTATACCAAGCTGGTCTGGAACTCACTAAGTAGCCCAGGCTGGCCTCAAACTCTCAGCAATCCCCCTGCCTCAGCCTCCCAAACACTGGAATCATAGGCATGAGCCACCACATCCAGCAGGGGCTATTATACAGATGAAAAAGTGAAATGTCAACCTTCTTTATCAGTAGTGATAAACACAGGATCAAAACATGAAAACAAGGGTAACATGGGAGGATTAATCACTATGAAAGGCTTAGAAGTGAAAAATCTGGAGTTTGGACCTAAATTGTATCCTGAGTTCAATCCCAACCTTTACGTACTGTGCAACTTTCAGGAGAACCTCTCTGTTCCTAAACTATAAACTGTGATCATCACATCACAGTAGCTACCTTATAGGGATGTCAGGAAGGATGAGTAAATAACCTATAAAGTCCTTAAAAGTATGCTGAACACAGTAAACACTCTGAAAGCTCCATTTCTTGTTGTCAGTGCTTTTGAGTATCTGGATCTGTCTCACAGAAATTATCACATACAAATTCTTTTACCCTAGTTATGAGAAAACCTCATTCCTTTTTGTAAGTATTAACCATAGTTAGAAACTGCACAAATGCAAGCAACAGTGACAATGCTCTGCAATTCTGCTTAGGTCACAGATAACAAACATCCACGATTCCCTTTGTGATGTTTTGGTGGTGTAGTTGCAACCCAGAAACCTCTCATATGCTAAGCATACATTCTACCACAGAGCTATACCACTGGCTCAACACATGAGGACTTTTTTGTTTGAAATTTTTGGATTTATTATTTACTTTTATTTTATATGTATGTTTTTCTTGCATGTATGTAAATGCACTCATATCATACAATGCCCATTGAGGTCAGAAGAGGGTGTTGGCTCCCCAGGAATTGGAGTTCAGACAGTTGTTGGCCACCATGTGGGTGCTGGGAATCAAACCTGGGTCCTCTGAAAGAGCAGCTAGTGCTTTTGACCACTGAGCCATCTCTCCAGTACTAATTTTTTGGTCTTTTTGAAACAGGGTCTCCCTGTAGCCCCAGCTGTCCTGGAACTTACTATGTAGACCAGTTTGGCCTTGAACTCACAGAGATCCATCTGCCACTGCCTCCCAAGTGCTGGGACTACAGGCGTGCACCACCAGGATGGTCTTGAACCTCTGATCCTCTTGCCTCAGCCTAAGAGGCGCTAAGATTACAGTCATGCACCAGCACACAACTACACAGAGCTAAACATACTTAAAAAATCTTTTTGAGACAGGTTCTTACAAATAGTCCACATTAGCCTTGAACTCTGTGTGTGTGTGTGGGGTGTATGGGTGCCATAGTGTGGATGTATTAGTCAGAGGACAATTTGCAGGAGTCGATTCTCTCCTTCTACCATGTGGGTCCCAGGGATTCAACTCAGATTATCAGGTTTGGCAGTGGGTACTTCTTTTACCTGCTGAGCCATCTCATTCACCCAAAAAAATCTTAATAGTGGTAAGCCAGTAACTAAAGTATGAATAGAGTGCAAATTAGTGCACACTCTTATCATTAACATTTCAAACGGATGAGCTGAGAATAAAAGTTTTCTTACTGCAGCATGCATTGTGTCCATTTGATAGAGAGGAAAAGCCCATGTAGGCATTCCCAGGATGACAGAAATTATACAATCCTGATAGCTTGGAGTAGAGCACCATGGTAGGACATATGCTTAGTATGGGTGAAGCTCTGGGCTCCACAAAAAAACAACAACTATACAGTCTTGCCTACATCAAGCAGAGGTACACAGTACTATGCTATGTAATAACTCTAGTGGCTAAAAGGCTGCCACCCCTGAGATTCTCAGTGTGAATGAATTAATATAGTGTTGATTATACATGTAATTATAGCAATTATAAATAATTGGATTATGGTTATGATTATAATTACTAATACCATTCTTTACATTAAAGCATTATTACAATTAACATAATAAGCCTGTAACACAATAAACAACATGAATGAATTAGCAAAAAGGAACAAAGGATTGAGTCCTCCTGGAACTGGGGTTACCTAACTATGTTCTTCATGTAAGTGCTGGTGATCATGGGAATGGCCTGTGGCCAGACCTAGTTCTTAGTCAGCAAATGAGGAAATCCTCATTTTGGAAGCAAAGCCACTAATAGCAACATTCATACAAACAAATAATAACATCATCACAGGTCCTCTAAAGAGGCCCATTGCCCAGATGGGAAAGAGACATCCTTGAGAGAGAAACCAAGTTTGATGATGCTTCCAGTACAACACAAATGTAATGGACACCCAGGAAGTATGCCATCAATGGCTTTTTACAATGAAGTCTCAAACACCACTTCACACCACCCATACATATAGTGACCTCACCTGAGCACCTGCATCTCATTCTTGAAGGCCTGGGCCTGCTCAGCAGTAGGTTGGGCCACCTTGAGCACCTTCACAGCCACATCACCATGCCACCGCCCCCGAAACACAGTGCCAAACGAGCCTGTCCCGATCCTCTTCAAGAGCTGTACCTCACTAGGTGGCACCTCCCAGTAATAGCCTGAGTCCCGGTACCCCAGGTTCTTCTGTGGGCCAGATGGGTGGTATCAGAGGGGCCTGCCTTACACCCCTCAGTAATGCCACTTAGCCTGTGGTGCCCCACCCCAAGGATTCCCCATGACATACCACTTTCTTCTTTTCATCTGCCAAGGACTTTCGTTCCCGCTGCTCTGAAGGTGACTTGGAATGTGGGGACTTCCTCCCTGAGGACACACTGGCTGGGCTGGGGCTCCCCCGGGAGGCTCCATCACTACCACCTCTACCAGCAGCTATGGTTGTGCAGAGTATTGTGAGTGGAAGTGGAGTAGTGGGACAGGGAGGGCTCAGGGTACAGGAAGGGGATGGGGCTCTCTCACCATCACTGCTGAAGCTCTGAGCCGTGATCTGGAAATGGGGACAGAAGTCAAAATGAGTATACGGCGACAGGACTGGCTCTGAGCAATGCCCCATGCTCCCCACCACTGCCTCCTTGGCACCCACCTGCAGGAGGTTAGAGTCCATGGGAGCTGTGGTGCTGACCATGTGGACGTTAGGAGTGGATGTGGAGCGGATGCGCTGCAGGGGGGCATTGGCCGGAACAGGGAAAGAGAAGTGCTCCGGGTCACAGTGCTGGGTGCAGGGGCTAATAGAGAAAAAGCTGTGAAATTGCTGCTGAATGAAGCAAAAAGCCAAGAGAGCCCAACCCTGCCACCCTGACATGTCTGGTACTCGTACTAATAATCAGCGGTTTAAGAAACATTTATTGAGTGTCTTTTGTGTGCCAGAACCCCTTCTAAGTAATGAAGATAAAATAAATAAAAGTTCTTGCCCTTGTGGGATTATTCTAGCAGAGGGAGACGAATTAAAAAAAAAAAAACAGAAAAAATATAATATACACAAAAAGGGAAAAATAAAGTAAAGTAAAGGGGTAGAAAATGTCCCTGGGGGAGTCAGGATAATCTTCTCAGAAAAAGTGACATTGGGGCAAAGGCCTAAAGGAAGGACAGTAAAGGTCAAAGATAGTTGGAGAAAGGGTAAAATATGATATTTTATTGCATATTATAATGACATATATTACTCAAATATATTATTTATTTTATAATATGCATCACCTATATTAAAATGGCACTGTTTTATAACATATATATTATCACATTGTCTAATACATATGTTGTACATATACAGGTTATACATATTATCATGTTACAGAAGATATTTGGTGTTTTGAGGCAGAGTCTCATATAGCCCAGGGTGGTCTTGAACTTGCTATTTAGAAGAGGTGGCCTTAAACTCCTGATTCTCTTGCCTCCACTTCCCATGCTAGTCACACTTGGCACAAAAATATTTTTATGTTCCTTTCACTATCCTGAGATTAAATTCATGGGTAATTAATACACATACACTCATGAGTAAAAATAATAATACCTTAACCTTACCTTTTTACATTATATAAAAATATATGGTGTCAGCCGGGTGTGGTGGTGCACACCTTTAATCCCAGCACTTAGGAGGCAGAGGTAGGCAGATCTCTGTGAGATTAAGGCTAGTCTGGTCTACATAGTGAGTTTCAGGCCAGCTGGGGCTACAGGGAGACACTGTCTCATAGACACACACAAAACAAACAGACAGACAACAACCCAGAAGTCTGGGGACTATCTTAAGCTGTAGTCGGGCGTGGTGGCATATGACTTTAATCCCAGCACTCGGGAGGCAGAGACAGGCAGATCTCTGTGAGTTGGAGGCCAGTCTGATCTATATAGTGAGTTCCAGGACAGCTGGGGCTACAGGGAGACCCTGTCTCAAAAAAAAAACCCCAAAATGGTGTCTTTATATTATATTCAACATAAGATAAATAAAAGGCAGGTACTTTCTGATACAATTACATTTATTTCAAAGTGGAAAGATTTGAGCATGGTTATACTGGCAGAATGGATAAATTAGATGTCTTATATATACATTTATAATTAATAATAACTGATATTTCCTCTGTACCAGATCCTTCTTTAAGCACTGGACATGTCTCAACTCTTTTAATCCTCATCAGAGCCCTGAGAGGCATAAAGTATCTTCCCCTCTTCACATATGAAAAACTGAAGCCCAGAAAGATTAGGTGAGTCACCAATGGCTCCACAACCCCATGCCCTTACCCACGCTTGCAGGTGCTCAATATTTGTCAAGTAAACACACGAATAAAAGTATGGTCTACAAGGTAACTCAGATCTTCTTCTCACCATCCCCAGACTTTCAAGGAAGACATCCCTACCTGGGACCCTGGGGGGTTAGTGGCTCAGAGCGGTTTGAGGGAGCCTCCTGTTGCCTGGAGCCTCCAGACAAATCCTGGATGCTTTGGTAGAACCTTGAGGGCACAAAGGTGTAAAACAAGATACAGGTGTTGAGTCAGCTGTCTGTAAGGTCTTGGAGCTGGACTTCTGTCCTCCCCATCCCCAAAGCCACCCCAGGCTGGGCTCACTGTTGGCGGTTGGTACTCATGTCCACACAGACTGTGGGGACCTTGGAGGAACAATGCTGGTGGAACTTGTAGCCACAGGTTTGGCAGCGAAAGCCATGGAACAGAAACTTAAGGCAGAAGTCACAGAAAGCCAAGCTGAAGAATGTCTTCCGTACCTGCCATGATAGAGGAAAGTGAAGTCCAGGCCTGGCTGGGGACCATCCTGTCACCTTTATGGCCTGTCCACCTACTCCTGCTGTACTTACAAAATTATGCATGGTCAGTGGTACATCTTCTAGGACTTCCACAATGAGCTCTTCACCATCTAGGGGGGCAATGGCTGTGTCCCAGGCAGTGACTGTCTTTCGCCTGCAACGAGCATGGGAGAGAACTAGTAGGATGGCAGACAAGGGCCATAGTAGGCAGGGAAGCCTCCAAGGTGCCTCTCAGCCCCCATCCATGGACTATTCTGATATGTTTCATTGTCATTAAGTTAGTCACTATTCTTGCTCCCATTTTATAGAGCGGGAAACAGGCTCAAAGGATAAAGTGATTCACCCAATTCCTGGGATCACAGTTGTGCCCACCACACCCAGACTCAGTCCATGCTCTTAGTGATAAGGTAAGAGGCAAATGAAACTAAATCTCAGTGCTAAGCCAGTACCTGAGAAAGGACCTGATGAAACTGAAACAAGATAAAAATGTAAAACATGAACTGGATTTAAAAAGCACAGGAATAAATGGAAGGTCAATGAGGACCAACTCCATAGTAAAGAGGGAAACTGAGGAAGGAGAGAGCTGATGAATCCAGGAAACTGTGAAAGAACAAAATAGATGAACTCTAGGAGGTGACACTGCGCAGTGACTTGGGGGCCAAGTGGAGAATGAGCTGCAGACCTTCCATGTCAATGAATGGCTGAAGTAAAACAAGATGTTACCTGGGTTACTGAACTAGTGGAATACTTCAAGACAGAATGAAGGAGGAGTAAAATGACACTGAAGGAGGAGGTGAGTGGGACCTAGTATTTGGCACAGGGCTGCCATACTTACCCTTTGATGAGTCTGTAGACCACACAGCAGTCCTGATTGAGGCCCCGTACCTTGAGGGCCTTGTCCAGAGAGTCATAGACACTCATGCCATCCCGGACAGTCACCTATGCATGTGTGTGCAGAGGTTGGGGTCTTCAGTACCCAACAGGTACCTAAGCCAATTAATCCATCCCCCTGCAGTGGCCATTCCCCACCCCTGGTCATTTTTCTGATCCCAAACAAGGATCACCTGCAACCCCCTGCCAATTTTGCCCCTTCAACTCACCACTGTGCGTTGCTTGTTAGGCAGGTACACCTTAACAGTGCCCACTGCCCGGGATGGCTCAGCCCCATTAGCAGGGGAACCTCTCGGTGGCTCCATGGAGCCTAAGACTTTGTCAAGATGGGCTGAGGTGGGGCTGGGAAGGTGCCATGGGGCTCCTAGGAGAAGGCAGAAATTTCAGCAAGTCTAGTAATAATAGTAGTGTTAGAGTACAAAATAACATTCCACCCCCTAACTCCCATTGCTCCCGAAGCCCAATTTTCATGAAACAGTGTAATGATGCTAACACCTGAAGTCTATCCTTCTCTGCCCAGAATCTATTACTGATCTCACAGATGAGTGCCAAGATCTCAAGATCTCAGACTCACTGTACCGAGGAGGCAGCACACACTGTCCTAGAGGGGACAGTACAAAAGGCTCTTCTGAAAACTAATGAGGAAGTCAGTATGAACTGCACTGGAGTCGTGGGTGTCAGATGCATAATGGGCATGAACAAGCTGTCCTGGCTTTTAATAGAGAGTGAGGTGACCAGACACTGTGGTGAAAGAAGTCACAGACAGGGGGATGGAAAATGGAGGATGGTCAGATATTGTCCTTAAACTAAGGGGAAATGGAGGACTGTACTAATGTTCTTAAAGGCCACTGTGGGCATCCCAGAGCTCTGAGCTGCAATGTTAATGGATTACAAGCACTGTCAGACAGCTAACAGAAGTCACCAGACTCTTGTGATGAGTTCACAGAGAGGGTCACCACACACTCTGCTGAAGAGAGATGCAATAGGAGTCACTAGGGACTGTGTTTGGGAGGAAGGTGGGTAATGGGCAGCACAAACAGAAGTGGCAATGGTGGCTCAACATATGACACCATCATAGGGAAAGGAAAAGGAAGATAGTGGGGGCCAGGTGAGGAAAATGGAGGTAAGGTTGGGGAGAGGGTCTCTAAAACTCTCCCTGATAACTACTGAGGGGTCACAAACAGTGTATACTCATTGGGAAGTCAGGGAAAAAGCTGGTGGTGAATACTTAGACATTTCCCTAGGTCAGATACTGATAGAGAATAAAAAAACATGGGAGTGAGCTGCATCTCCAGGACTTGGAGAGGACGGATCATCCAACACTTGGAGGCGTTTAAGAGTGTTTCTGGGATCAAGACCCCAGACCCCATATGGCCTGGTCCTGCCCTCCCTAAAGTCGTCGGGCTCTGCGCAGGCGCACTGCAACTCTGCGGGCGAAACCATCACGGCAGCCTGCACCCCACTCCCTCAGTCAAAGATGGTCTCGCCCCGGGTCAAACCACTCCTTGGGTTCCGGGCAGGGGGCGCCTGGATTCACACACAGCCATCCTTGAGCTTAACTTTCGGTCCGGAATCCCTGCCCGGGCCTCGCGGTCTCTCATAAATCCAAACCCGACCGTCACACCCTCACCTGTCACGCCGCTACCACCGCCACCACCTCCATCTTGGGCTTGTCTTCTTGTTTCCTTGCACAGTCCGCCTCCACTGCCCCTCGGGTTTTCGCTATTGGCTCTACGGGACTCGGCACTCTATTCTTATTGGAGGATGATCACGCCTGTCAAGACAGGACCAGCGGAATGTGGGTCGTGTTCCGGATTAGGAGGGGAGGCAGCAGAGGGAGGCTCTGGGGCAAATTCGCATTCCCTGATTGGTGCAGGCGCAATGAGGGCGAGAACTGGGTGCCAAAGTCTTTAACTCCAACCATGCCATGGAATAAAGAAGATTGTTCTTTCTTGTTTGGTTAGTTTTTCTTTTATTTCTTATTTATTTGGGGTTGACCTTAGGAATCTGGGCGAGAGAAATCCTTACATGAATTTGGAGTAAGTGCCTTAAGGACCTTTTATAGGACTTTGCTGTGTCTTAGTTTTACTGTCTTTAAAATGGGTTCGACTCAGGGAAAACATGATGTTCAATATTCGCCGGCTCTAGGAGACTGTAGTCAATAGCCTTTGATAATGGTGGATCCGTGATGGAGGTCTGGCTGTAGGAGGAAAGGAGGGGGATGAGGAGGATTTTGAAAGACAGGCCACAGGTGGCTAGGCGAAGAAGGAAGTTTGGATCTGGAATGCAGTGCGGTAGCAGCTAATGTGTGCACATACTTTAGGATAAATACAGTTATTAATTTAAGTCTTCCCTGGCGTCACTTGATTTTAAATGGTTTTTTTGACAACCATGTCAAGAAGAAAACACGCACACACACACACACACACACACACACACACACACACACACCCTTCTTTTCTTTGAGCATTTCCTTCAGAAAACTTGTAAATATTTTCTCTGCTCATTTGAGATATATGTAAATCCCTTTAAAAGTTAAGTATGGGTCTGTGGATGAAGCTAAGCAGTAGAATGAAGCACAAGGCCCTGGATTCAATCTCCAGCACTGAAAAAAATCCCAGAAAATTAAAAAATAACATCCCTATTTCCCTATGTAATGTGAGTTTCCTTTATGTGCTGAGATCTAAGTTGTTACCTGTTTGTCATAAGATAATGAGTTTTCATTTTCCTTTGGATAAAATCAGTTAACAGGTGGCCACCTTGATTACTAGAGAGAATTTAGGAGTTGTGTGCCCCAAATGGTGCTGCTGTCACGTTTTCTTACTTCAAGACAAGTTAGTGGTTATTGTTTTAACATGTTGAGTTGAACGAATGGGTTGAATCTGCTGGCTATATAAATGGATACGATTTCTTTCTTTGAATTCTCTGCAAAAATATGACAGAAAAATAATTTGAAAATTAAAAATAAATAAAACGTGTACTCCAGCAATATCACTTCAAAGTATTTGCTCTAGAGAAATGAAAACATATGCCCAAATAGTATGCTGGTAAATGCTAACAACCAGCTTTCCAGGAAGAAAACAGCTCTAATTTGTAGCATTTGTCACTTGTGGTAGAAATACTCCTACAGTGGCTATTTCCAGTTACCAAATATGACATCACTGAAATCACTGAATCAGAGGTAAGAGAGGGACAGAATTGACTGTGGTGTGCCAACCACAGCATGCTACATGTCCACACTAGCGAGAGAAAAAAAAACCCAGGCTAGAGCCCCAACAAAAGAATTGACCAAGAAATATGACAAAGATCAGATAAGGAATACCGCTCAGCAATCAAAGAGAACTATGGAAGAGCATAGAAGAATCTCCCAGACTAAGGGAAAGAAGCCAGGCACAAAAGAAAAATGCTATTTTATTATTCCTTTTGTATAGAATTCTAAACCAGGCAAAACTAGCCCATAGTGAAAGAAGCTAGTTGTTATCTCAAAGAGAATAAGAAGGGCATTACTATGGCTTGGATGTGGTCTGTCCGTGCCAAAACTCACAGTGGAATTTGGTTGCCAATGTAGAATGAGAGATGGGATCCTTCAGAGGGCTTGATGTCTTTCTTGCTAGTCTGGATTAGTTCTTGCTTTTGAAAATGAGTTATTGGGGGTTAGGGAAATGGCTCAGTTGGTATAGTGGTTGCCACACAAGAATGAGGACCTGAGTTCATCCCTAGGACCCATGTAAAAAGAAGCCCATGGGTAGTTGTATGTGTTTGTAATCCCTGTGTGAGGAGGAGACAGAAAGATCACTGAGGCTGGCTAGTCAGCCATTGTATCCAAATCAGTGAGCTCCAGGCTAATGAAAAAGACTCTGTCTCAAAAAAATAAGATGGAGGCCATAAAGTTGGCTCAGTGGACAAAGGTGCTTATGGTCAGGCAACCTGAGTTTGATTCCTGGAACTGACTCCACCGAGTTGTCCTCTGACCTCCACATATGTGCACCTGTACCATGGCACCCTCATATCACACAATAATAAATAATAATAAACAAGGTGGATGGCACCTGAGGAAGGACCTCTGGAGGTTGACCTCTGGCTTCCAATATGTATGCACACACATATACAAGAAAATGGTTATATGCTTGTGTACAAGTTTGTGTGGATATGTACACATGTGCATGCAAGTCCATGTAGTGGACAGCAGAGGTTGATGTTGAGTTTCTCCCTTAACTACTCTCCATCTTATTTTTTGAGATAGGCTCTCGCACTGATCCTGGAGCTCACCCTTTTGGCTAGACTGGGAGGGAGGCCACCAGCTGTACATCTTTGCTTATCTCCACTTTCCCAGTGCTAAGATTACAGACGTGTACCACTGCAGCTGGCTTTCAAATGGCGGCTAGGGATCTAAGCTCAGTCCTCACACGTCTATGGTAAATACTTTGCCAACTGTGCCATCCCCCAAAAGGAGTTATGTAAGGCATCTGACCCCCTTTATCCACTCCTCCTTTTTTAAAAGAAGAGTGTGTGTGCCACATATGTGCAGGTACCTGTGGAGGTCAGAGGAGGGTGTCAGATCCCTTGGAACTAGAGTTACAGGCAGTTGTAAGCCAGCTAACATGGGTGCTGGGAATCAAACTTGGATCCTCTGGAAGAGCAACAAGTGCTCTTAACTACTGAGCCATCTCTCCAGCCCCCATACCTGTCTTCTTTATATACCCTCTTCCATTCTGTTTTCTCCTATAAGGCCCTTACCAGAGGCCAAGCAGATGCAGGTACAACAAAAGCTCTTAGACTTCCCAGACTTCAGAACCATGAGCTCAAATTAACCTATTTTCCTTTTTTTGAGATAGGGTCTCTTATGTACACCACACTGGCCTGGAACTCATAGAAATTCCCTTGCCTCTGCCTCCTGAGTACTGGGATCAAAGGTGTGTGTGTGCCATCATCTCTCTCTCTCTCTCTCTCTCTCTCTCTCTCTCTCTCTCTCTTAAAATAAATAACCCAGACTTAGGTATTCTGTTAAAGTAACAAAACCAGACTAAGACAGGCATGCTTGTAATCCCAGTACTTATTGAAGGCAAGAAGATCAGAAATTCAAGGCCAACCTTGGCTACATATCGAGTTGAAGGCCAGCTTGGGTTACATGGGAACTTTTCTCAAAAAAACAAATACCCAGAGCTGGAGAGATGGTTCAGTAGTTAAGAGCACTGGCTGCTCTTCCAGAAGACCTGGGTTCAGTTCCCAGCACCCACATGGTGGCTAACAACTATCCTTAATTCCAGTTCCAGGGGATCCAATGCCCTGCTCTGGTCTCCATAGGTTTGCATGCCACACAGGCAGAACACCCATACACATAAAATAAAAATAAATAAATTAATTAAAAAAAAAAACCTGGGCTGGAGAAATGTCTCAGTGATTAAGAGCTCTGGTTGCTCCTGCAGAGGACTCAGGTTTGGTTCCCAGCACCCACATGTTGGTTCACAACTGTCCCTGACTTCAGTTCCAGGGGACCCGATGCCCCCTTCTGGCCTCCACAGGCATTACACACAGGTGCACTTACATACATGCAGGCAAAACACTGATACACACAAAAAAGAGGGGACTGGAGAGATGGCTCAGTGCTTAAGAGCACTGATTGGTCTTGCAGAGGACCTGGGTTTGATTCCTAGCACCTACATGGCAGCTAACAACCATTTGTAACTTCAGTTCTGGGGGATCCAATGCCCTCTTCTGACCTCCTCGGGTATTGCAGGACACAGGTGCACTTACCCACATGCAGGCATAACACTTATACACATAAAATAAAAATAATAAATCACACACACACACACACATATAAAATGAAAACAGCTGACAGCTGAGCATGGTGGCAAATGCCTTTAATCCCAGTACTTGGGAGGCAGAGGCAGGCAGATCTCTGTGAGTTCAAGGCCAGCCTGATCTACACAGTGAGTTCTAGGACAGCTGGGGCTGCAGAGAAACTCTGTCTCAAAACAGACCAAAAATATTAAAACAAAACAAAACAAAAAAAAAAAAACTAAAACAAGGCCAGTTTCTACAGCCTTTAATCTCAGAAATAAAAATGTTACATGGTTTCATCCACAGGATGAAAAAAAATTGCAGGCTGCTCATAGCACTCCCATTGTGAGGACAGGGAGGAAGTGGGGAAGGAAGAGGTGTGGAAGAAGGTTGGGGCCTACGACCACTCAAAGGCAATCCTTTTTCTCTTACACTCAACCAAATTCATCCCAATTAACAACATTCAGCTTGGGCTTGCCAGACAAGACATGAAAGCCTTTAAAGTGATTTGAATTTCTTCATCATCATCTTCACATTAAAATCCTTAGAAGTGTCATATATATGGTTGTGTCACCACTTATAGGTGGTTATGTCCAGATAAACCCATTGAAAATTGAAAACAGAATAACTTGGAAATGCATCTGATACATCTAACATCAGGACCATTATATCATCTCTTGACCTGCTGTGAACATGCCCAGAACATAAGTGCTAGCCTACAGTGGAGCAGAGCCAGCCAACACACAGCCCGTTTTATAATAAAGTGTGGAATCTCATGTCATTTATTCAATACTGTATATTACCGGAGCATCTCTATTGTTTTCCTTCATGATGAGGGGGCCTGACTCAGAGCAGCTTCCCCCAAATCACTGACAGTATCCAACTGCATATTGCTGCCCCCAAGAAAGATAAATTCAAAATGTGGTTTCTACTGAGTGTTCATAGTTTTTTCACTGTCCTAAAGGGTGAAAAATCCTAAATTGAGACATCTAAGTTGGAGATCACCTGTATTAAAATAAATAATTCGAAATCTGAAACCCAGGCATAGCCAGAACACTTAGAAAGCTGAAGCTGGAGGATGAGTGGCCAGACTGATCAACATAGTCTCAATGTGTCTCAATCAACCAATCAGTCAACCAAATCTGAACTGATCATGTTTTCTGATACCTTCTTCATAATTATCCACCTAAAAATTTTCAAAGATCTTTAAAAGTAGTTGCTGGTTTCTACTACAGTTAGTTTAAAATTTTTAGAAACATGTCTGAAAAAAAAATCTGGTGCTCACTCACCAAAATGCTACCCATTTTACAACTGAGGCAGCATTAGCCTGCCCTAACTCCAGCGAAAAAATGGCGCCAGGAATTCAAATTTGATAAAGTGTTCAACAAGGCTGCAGGTCAGCCAGGGGCACCTCCTTAAGAAATCTTTGCTCCACCCCAGCTCCCAAGCAACGATTCAGGGAGCCTCTCTCTGCTTTGGGTTCGTGACTGCTAGTGAGATCAACCAATGGCGGCGCAATGGAAGGGAGTTTTTTTTTTTTTTCGAAGGGGGTGTGCTCAGGCAGTTAATAGGCTCTACTTCATTTCCCAAACAGTTGACAGACCAATAGTTATGTGCAGAAGGTGGGTCTTGGGGCCGTTCCACCAATAGGAGGTGTTGGGACCCTGAGGCTTGTCACAAACCAGCAAGTCTGTGGTTAAGCAACTATAACTGATTGCCTAAGTCGTTAATAATGGCAAAGTATGGAAAATTCCACGTCTGGATATTCCTTGAAAACATTTTTTAAAGATACACAACTCCGCAGTCAAAAGTACGGGCTTAGGGGATGGAGAAACGGCTCAGCCTGATAGAGTTCAACAGAGTTCTTGTTGCACTTGCAGAGGACCCAGGTTGGGCTCCTGGCACCCACATCTGTAGCTCACACCAATCTGAAACTCCAGTTCCATGGAATCCGTCACGCTCTTCTGGCCTCATGGGCTCCTGCATGTACGTGGTGCACATACACTCATTCGGCACAAACACATACACATAAATTAAAAATTAAATAATAAAGTATGGGACTGGCTGAGTGGAGTGGCACGTGCCTTTAATCCCAGCCCTCAGGAGGCAGAGACAGACAGATTTCTGTGAGATGGAGGCCAGCTGGGGCTATACCGTGAGACCCTCCCTGTTTCAAAAAAATAAATAAAAGTATGGAACTGGCGAGGTGTGGTGTAATCCCAGCACTAGGGAGACTGAAGCAAAATTGCCACAAGTGAAGCCTACCTGGGCTACATATGAAGTACCAGGCCGTCCAGGACAAGGTCTTGTTTCAAACAATCAAACAAATCTTATAACACATTTACAAGTAACTTAATTCAGCTATCATTTTTTTAAAAGATGTACGAATTATTTTTCTTTTTTGTTTATTATTTTTATTTTATGTGTATAAGTGTATTGCCTGCATGTAGGTAAGTGCACCCGTGCTGTGCAATGCCCACGGAGGACAGAAGAGGCCATAGGATCCACTGGAACTGGAGTTACCGGAAAGTTGTTAGCTGCCATGTGGGTACTGGGATTCAAACCCTGGTCTTCTGCAAGAACAACCGGTGTTCTTAACCGTTGAGCCATCTCTCCAGCCCAGCCAGCCATCATTTTTTAACTTTAAATTTCATTATTGAAGCCCCCCCCAACCTTCAACAGATGCAGATGGATTTATTAGCTACAAGATGGGTTTATTAGCTACAAGGGGCATGCAAACTTTCCTCTGAAAAGGAGGTTGGGCTTTAATAAAAAAAATTTATTTATTATTTTTATTTTATGTGTATGCATGCATTGCCTGAATGTATGTAAGTGCACCCTGTCGTGCAATGCCCGTAGAGGACAGAAGCAGTCATTGGGTCTCCTGGAACTGGAGTTATGGACAATTGTTAGCTGCCATGTGGGTGCTGGGATTTGAACACGGGTCTTCTGCAAGAACAGTCAGTGTTGTTAACTGCTGAGCTATCTCTCCAGCCTCTTAAAGCCTTTCTTAACTAAATGCATTGAATAGTAGTTGAATTTGCTATCCCTGTCTTCTAAGATGTTGAAAAATACCATTAAACTGACAGGATTCTTTTGTTTTAAATTTTAAAAGTTATATTTATATACACTACCTTCGTATTTTCCTAGCATTAAGAAAACATGAAGGTTTTATATATTCAAGTTCCAAACTCAGGATCAGATGAGTGGGAAAAATAATTAAACCAAACAACAGTCTTATAATATTAGTAATAAAGGTTAATATGGTGAAGATATCTTTTGGCATATATACATTTATTTTTATTTGTCATCGCTGGTTATCAACCCCAGGACCTTACACATATTAAATATGTACTCTATTACTGTACTATAGCCCAGTTAATGATTATTTCTCTTTTTCTTGGTCTTTTGAGACAGGGTCTCCCTATAGCCCCAGTTGGCCTGGCACTCACTATGTAGACCAGGCTGGCCACAATCTCACAGAGATCTGCCTGCCTTTGCCTCCCAAGTGCTGAACTAAAGGCATTCATGCCACCCGGCTTGGTTCATAAGTATTTCTTGAAAAATAAAATTCGAGTATGAAAATTTTTAATACTTGAACAAAGAGATCAGTATAAACTTACAAACCTTGAGCAATGTATGCCACCTCTGAGATGCCTTGTGCTATGACAGTCTACCCCTGCTTGTCAATGATAAGTCCTGTGCTAGGGACTGCAATTTAGTATGATTATTTTAAATTGTATTAGTTAAATAAAAAGAAAAAATGTAATTTCCCAGCACAACTAATTTTGAAATGTCTGCTTTTGGTTTTGATCAAAAATGCACTGTGGGGCTGGAGAGATGGCTTCAGTGCTTAAGAGCCTTGCTGCTCTTGCAGAGGACTTATGTTTGGTTCCTAGTACCCACACGATGGCTTACAAACATCTGCAACATTAGCTCCAAGGGCCTGATGCCTTCTTTGGGCCTCCATAGACACTGCACAAATGTGGTGTACATACATGCATATAGATAAACATGCATGCACATAACAATAGATCTTGGGGCTGGAGAGATGCTCAGTGGTTAAGAGCACTTGCTACTCTTCCAGAGGACTCAGGCTAGCAGCCACCTGTAATTCCAGTTCCAGGCGATCCAATGTCCTCTTCTGACCTCTGTGGGCATTGCACACATGTAGTGCACATATATACATGCAGGCAAAACACTCATACACATAAAAAATAAAATAATAAAAATAAATCTTTAAAAAAGAAATGCATTATATAAATTTGTTTCTTGAGGTTAATGCAATACAGACTGACCCAGACTGACCCACAGTGGGTTTCACTGTTTATCTTAGGTAAAAAAGATAATATAACATTTATTAGTTTATATTATATGTTATTTCCAAATTTTCTAGTCAATCAAATGATTGTAAATGAAATTTCAGACAAATATCTTTCAGATAATTCTCAGAATTTTTGAATGAGACCATAGTTCTCTTTTATATCATTATTAATATTATATATCTATATGTTTACAAAAAATGCCTACTAATTTTTATACCACCAATGTAAATATTATTTAGCATCTTGTAGCATACGAAAACTGATTCTGAGGTTACCCAGAATGCTTTATGACTTAACACTTTTCTTTTTTTTAAATAATTAATTAAATTTTTCTTTTTGGCCTTTTTGAGACAGGGTCTCGATATAGCTTCAGCTGGACTGGAACTCACTATGGAGACCAGGCTGACCTTGAACTCACAGAGATCCACCTGCCTCTGCCTCCCAAGTGCTGGGATTAAAGGCGTGCAGCATGGCATGACTTAACCAGTTTTCTTAAGCATGTGAGTATTCTCATGTCCTGCTGTGTGTGGACCTGGACAAGTTGCTTCCCCACTCAGTGTCTCAGGTTTTTTTTTTTTTTTTTTTGTCGTTTTTGAGACAGGGTCTCCCTGTAGCCCCAGCTGGCCTGAATTCGCTATGTAGACCAGGCTGGCCTTGAGCTCACAGAGATCCACCTCGGGAGTGCTAGGACTAAAGGTGTGCGCCACCACGCCCAGTGAGTGTCTCAGTTTACAAAAATATTTCTAGAAAGAGTTTGGGGGGCTAGAGAGATTGCTCAGTGGTTAAGAACACTGGCTGCTCTTACAGAGGAACCGGGTTCAATTCCCAGTGCCCACACGGCAGCTAACATCTGTAATTCCAATTCCAGGGGAACCAACACCTTCTGACCTCCACAGGCATTGCTCGACAGGGGTGCACTTAAGTACATGCAAGCAATATACTCATACACATAAAATAAAAAAAATAAATAAAATATTTTAAAAAGAGTTTGACATAAAGAAAACCTCTGACCTCCCTTTTCTTTCTTTTTACTTTTTCTTTTTGAGACAGGGTCTCATATAGGCCAGGCTGACTTTGAACTGGATTTGAAACTGAGGATTACCTTGACAAGCTCCTGATCCTCCCTCAATAGTGCTGGGACTACAGGTGTGTGCCACTATGCCCAGCTCCCTTTTCTGATAGTATCTCATAGGACGGTCATTCTACAGAGGGGTCTCTGTATTCAGTAAGAGGGAGTTCTACAAAGAAAGGTAAAGAAGAATATGAACAGTTAGGGATCTACGCATCGGACTGTTACCATTAGATCACAGCCTCATTTCCAATCATATTGGAAACAGCAGCAGTCCATGCTTCACTGAAACTTGGCATAAAAATTGACAGGTGACCCAGTGCTGGGGAGGCAGAGCAGGTGGAGTTCTGTGAGTTCAAGGTCAGCCTGGTCTATGTAGTCAGTTCCAGGCCAGCTGGGGCTACAGGGAGACCCTGTCTCAAAAAGACCGAAAAAGTGGACAGGTAATCCTTGGTCCTCAACCTCTTGAATGTTGGGATTACAGGTTTGACAATGACCATCTTATTTATTAAAACCTGACAGCCTGGGCAGAAAGATTGAAAGCTGACATTGCAGGTTGACCTCTGTTCCCAGCAGGCTGTGCATTGGCATTTAGCACACAGACTTTATTAGTATGGGCCTGCTAGCAAAGCATATGGAGAAGTGAGGACAGGGTGGGGCAGAGAAACCACTTGAGTTGCTCAGGCAGTCCCCTAGGTTAGTTTTGACTGATCCCAAAGGAAAGCTCTGGAGTTAGCTAGACCCATCAAAAATTTCCCTAGCCTGGATGAAGTTGATACTGTGATTGATTCATTAATGAATGTTGCTGGGCGTGGTGGTGCTTGCCTTTAATCCCAACCCTCCGTAGGCAGAGGCAGGTGGATCTCTGTGAGTTCAAGGCCAGCCTGGTCTACATAGCGAGTTCCAGGTCAGCTGGGGCTACAGGGAGACCCTGTCTCAAAAAAGACCAAAAACAAAACTAAAAAATGTAATGACTGTTGTTGCACTGGGAAGGGTATACCCTTGATCAAGGGAGGTTTGCTGCAGCTGAGCCACCTCTGAAGGGACTGCCATGTAAGGGCTGTCTGCTCACAGGATTCTCAGCTGCTAGGACAACAAGTCCTAGCTTGAAGTGAGGACCCTTGGCAGTACGTTAGGGTGTCCATTGGTCTTAGCTGACAGATGAAGACAATGACTCATCCTAATTGAGAATTCCTACAGCTTGGACAGGGAACTAGCATTTGATAAGGCCTCACCCAGAAAGGTTGCTGATTATTCATCTTTCATTTTCTCTGATCAGCAAACACTTGGAGGCTTTACGAATTTGTATGAGTCATTTTATCTTCTCATTTACAAAATTAGTATTTGTTGTTTGCTTATGGGTGTTAGAAATTGCTTCCCCCTGATCACATTACTGGAGTTCTAAATATGGGTACCAGCTGAATTTTTTTTTCTTTTTGAGACAGGGTCTCCTTGTAGCCCCAGCTGGCTTGAACTTACTATATACACCAGACTGGCCTTGAACTCACTGAGCTCCGCCTGCCTCTGCCTCCTGAGTGCTGAGATTAAAGGCGTGTGCCGTCACTCCCCGATTTTTCTTTTTTTTTTTGGTCTGAAAAATTTTTTAAAAATCCTTCACCAGCTGTTATGGATGGCTCTTAAGCTTATCTGCACATGCATTTGCATCTTGTATCATGGATACTGCATATCTTCAAAGTTACTACATAATGCCAAGCTGTTTCCAATGATGGTGCACTTATTTCCAGTTACATCAGACTTAATGTTTGACAATCTGTTGGGTGTGTATTAATATTTTGTTGTAGTTTTAATTTGCAATTTTCTTATTGGAGTAGTCTGCTTTCTGTTGCTAATAACAGAGCATCACAGACTAGGTAACTTTATAAAGAAAACAAATTTGGGACTTGTAATCTCAGGACATAAAGTAGAGGCAGAAGGATCATGAATTCAAGGCCAGTTTACATTACATGACCAGTCTAAGGCCAGCCTGGGTCAACATGACACAAAAACCAGAAAAAGAAATAAAGGAAAAAGAGAGAAAGAAAGGAAAAGGGAGAGATGAGAAGAAACAAGGAAAGAAGGAAGGAAGATAGATAAATAGATTTATTGGGGTTCATAGATTGAGGGCCCAGTCTGATGATGGCTTATTTACTGGCAGAGTCCTACCGTACCACAGAATATCATATGGCAAGATACAAGGAGAGTGTGTGTATATATACACATGGGCACGTGCATGTCTACATGTGTCTTATGATCTTTCACTGTATTCCTTTAAAAAAATTTTTTTTAGTTTAGTTTTTTTTTTTTTTAAGACTGGGTCTCCCTGTAACCCCAGCTGGCTTGGAACTCTCTGTATAGACCAGGCTGACTTCGATCCCACAGAGATCTGGCTGTCTATCTCCAGAGTGATGGGATTAAAGGTGTGCACCACCATACCTAGCTCCTTTTTAAAAAAAATTAGTGTGTGTGTGTGTGTGTGTGTGTGTGTGTGTGTGTGTGGTATGTGTGTGAGTGTAGGATCAATTGTGAGCACACATGTGGCGGTCAGAAGATAACTTTCAGGAGTTGGTTCTCTCCTTCTGCTGTGGGTTTCAGGGATTGAACTCAGGTTGTTGGATTCATTGTTTTTATACAGGTTTGTAATATTACTTTGTGAATAAAAGGATTTTCATTTTCTTCCATTTTGTGGTTTGCCTCTTTATTTTAATTATAGTATAAATTGATGAATAAACTCTCTTAATATAGTAGAATAAATCACCCCATTTTTGAGACAGGGTCTTTCTGTGTAGCCCCTGCTGGCTTTGAACCACCAATTCTCCTGGCTCTACCTCCTAGCACTGGGATTACAAGTTTGTGACACTAGTATCCATGATACTGCTTGCCTCTCTGTGTGTGAATTGGCCATGAATTAGCTGTTCTACTTTATTTAAAAGAGTTTTTAAATTTTTATTTTATGTATATGAGTGTTTTGTTTGCATGTATGCAAGTGTACCACATGTGCCCAAGGAAGCCAGAAGAAGGTGTCAGATCCCCTGGAACTGAAGTTAAGGACTGATGCTAGCTGCCATGGGCATGCTGGAAACCAAACCCAGGTCCTCTGGAACAGCAGTAAATGCTCTTAAGCACTGAGTCATCTCTCAAACCCCTGATCTACTTTATTTAATAGTATCTCATGGCCCTCATTCCAGAAGCTTCCTACATCTGGGAGGAAGGAATGCTACAGACAAATTCCAAGAAGTATCTGGTCGGGTCTGGCTGGGTCCCCCACTCCATCTATTAGTTGGCTTTCTATTGCTGTAAAAAATATTTATGAGCCTGTCAATTTCAGGAGGCGGAATGTTTAAGCTGAGTTGGTGGTATATGTCTATTATCCCAGTCCTTGGGAAGCTGAGGCAGGAGGATCATGTGTTCTAGGCTGGCCTGGGATGCATAATGAGACCCTATACACAAACAAAGCACAACAAAACAAAAATACAGATTGTGGTAAAATCATTCATAATCTGTTCAATTTACCATCATGAAGTGTTTCTTATGTGTTCACTAAATATTTGTACATCTATATCTTTTCAATATATTTCTAAGCATTTCTGTATCTCTATCTTTTATATACAATTAAAAACACGATTAGAAATCTTAGAAGAATGAAAGCTTCAACCTAAATTACTTGCATGCTTTTCACATAATAGGATTCTTTTCCCTGAGCCACTAGTTATTCTTAGAAACCATGTCTACCTCCGCCTCCATGACTAAAATGAAGAGCAGACACCATCTGTCCTTAGCAGAACAGCTGAACTGGAACCCGATAGCCTGATGGGTGGAGTGTGGGAGGACAGCAGTTCTCACTGCTGATTTGCTGATTGTTGTCTGCAGTGTCTTTGCTGTATGCTGGACTGTCACTCAGAAAACGGGGTCCTCTGCTGGGCTATTCACAGCATTCCATTAGGGGATTTGGGGGAAAGAAACAAGCCACAGAAAAGATATAGGCAATATTCTGAGAACCAAAGAAAAACAACCAAGTATCCATTTAAGTTTGTATTTAATTTGGAAACTGCTTAGATTTATTTAAGTCATTCAACTAGAATGCTTATTCTATGCCCTATCTCCTTTTTGTTAGTAACACCTGAGATGTATTGAACATAAGTTTAGTTTTAAAAGTGAATGAATAACAGGCATGGTGGTGCACGCCTTTAATCCCAGCACTTGTGAGGCAGAGGCAGGCAGATCTTTGTGAGACCACAACTATATGATTTTTAACACACATAACTTTCTTATTTTCAGAATCTCAATGAAAATTTGTATTTAGAATTTTTTTTTGGTCTTTTTGAGACAGGGTCTCCCTGTAGTCCCAGCTGTCCTGGACCTCACCATGTAGACCAGGCTGGCCTTGAACGAAAGAAAGGAAGATTTATTACGGCCAGGCTACACTCATTCCTAGAGGGTCCGAGTACAGCACCTAGCCTAAGCACTCTGGTTCTTTTATACTAAACTTGTTGCTGGGCAAGCAAGTAGAATACAGAAGCCAATCATTGAGTGTTAAGCTTGAGCAATCATTATGAAGGAAATTGTCTTTACCAGTCACAAAGTTCCCTCTAAGGGGGGTTTTGTTGTATAGCTATTTTATCTTAGGAACGTCTAAATGTTGTGGGATACTTTTTTTGCATTCTCTCCGGTCTTCGGTATTGTCACTGTTTTTCATTTTGGACATTCAGATACATATACATTGTATATGTGTACGTATAATGATAGCTTACTGAGATTTTTAGTTTCCATTTCCTTAATGGCAAATGATGCTGGCATCTTTTTCACATGCTTCTTTGCCATTTGTAGGTCCTATACTGTCAATATCCTTTTACATCTTCTATCCTACCTTTTGTACATTATCTTCTGGGATTGTCTCTTTACTGTTTGCTTTTTGTTTGTTTATTTGTAGGGTTTTTTGAGATGGGGTCTTGCTCTTGTAGGCCGTGGTCGCCTGGAACTTACAGTTCTCCTGCCTCAGCTTCCCAAGTCCTGCAGTTATAGATGTGCCCTACCACACTCAGCTACTATTGTGTTCTGAGAGCTCTTTATAGTATAGATATTTTTTATCTGATATTTAGTTACAATTTTCCCCAAGCCTATAGTGTTTTCCCCCCATTCTATTAGCAGAGTCTTTCATAAAGTAAGGCTTCCTAATCAACAAACTTATTTTATGAATTGTGTTTTTGGCATCCATTCTAAATTCACTTTGTGTAGCTGTATTCATCAATCTTCCATTACTGTGACAAAGTACCTGGTCCATGTTTGCTTGTCTCTGTTGCTTTTGTCCTGTGGCAGCACAGTGCCTCATGGCAAGAGCACCTGGCGGAGGAGGACTGTTCACCAAATGGCTTCTGGGAAATAGAAAGAGGAAGAGACGGGTCTCACTCTCCCCTTCAAAAGCACACTCCTCGGTGACTTAACATCTTCCTAGTGAGACCTTACCATTTATTTTTTGAGACAGGGTCTCTCCATAGTGCCAGCTGGCCTGGAACTCACTATGTATTCCACACTGACTTTGATCTCATAGAGATCTTCCTGCCTCTGAATGCTGGAATTAAAAGCATGTGCCACCATGCCCCGAAATGTTCCACCACTTCTCAATAGCACCATAGGCTGGCATCCAAGTCTTTAACACATTGACTGTTGGAGGATACTTATCTAAACTGTTCCTAATCCCCAAGATATTTTCCTAAATTCTTCTTTTTCTTGAAAGTTTTATGCTTTATACTTTGCGATTAAGACCATGATGCATTTGAGTTAATTTTTGTATAAAGTATGGACTGGGTCCAAGTTTTCTGTTTTTGATTTCTTTTTCTTTTCTTTGCTAATGGATGTCCTATGGCTCCAGCATAATTTCTTGAAAATACCTATATTTCCATTGAATAGCTTTTGCAGTTTTGTCAAAAATCAACTAGTCACAGGTCATGTGTATTGAGTAATTTTTGAGCTTTCTAGTCTGTCTCATTAATCTGTGCCACACTATCTTTATTACTGTAACTTTAATATTGAATAGAGCAAAGTCTTCTCTTCTAGAGCTTGTTTTAGTTATTCTAGAACCTATGACTTTCCATACAAATTATATCTTGGGGAGGAGGAAGATTTGCTAGCCCGGACTGTGTATTCACTATGTAGACCAGGCTCACCTCAAAATCATGGCAATCTTCCTGCCTCAGCCTCATGAGTGCTGGGATTACAGACATACTCCACCACATTGAGCTCTGAATATATTTTAGAATGAATTGATATACAAATGTCACTGACATTTTGATAAGAATTGTATTAGGACTGGGGATGTAGCTTAGTGGTATACTACATGACTAGACTACACAAGGCCACAGGTTCAACCTCCATCCACCATCTAAAAATGTATTAAGCCTTTAGGCTGAGTGCCTTAGTGGACAGTTGCTGGAGTTTGTGTCCCTAGAACCCATGTAAATGCCAGATGAGCATGAAAGCCCACTTGTAATTCTAGGGCTTGGAACATAGAGACAGGAGATCCCCAGAGCAAGCCAGCTAGCTAGATTAGCCCGTATCAGTGAGCTCTGGGTTCAACTGAGAGATTTTTTGCCTCAATGAATAAGGTGGAGAAATCAAGAAAGACTCATGATGTCAACTTCAGACTTCCACATGTATACACACACATACACGTGCCCACACATATGTGAACACACACAGCCATATGCCGCACACATGGTGAAAGTTGTCATATTTCTTATGTTGAGTCTTCCAATTCATAAATACAGAGGTGAGGGGAATGTGGAAACCCAATTAGAACCACTCATACTGCCTTCTTAATTCGATTATGGCCAGTGGGGGTGGAGGCTGAGCTCCCAACTCCCCCATGAACCCATTGAGTGGGAGGCTTTGGATTTGTCTGGTTTTGGTGTTTGATTAGTGCAGGTCTGGTATTATACAAAAGGTTTTCTGTTATTTAAGCCACCCTTTCCCTGGACCTTTGGCTGAAATGAAAAAGCTTTTCTTGGACTTGTTTTACTTTGTCTATGGCTATTGGCAACTCTGGATTGAAGGCTTCTTTCTGTAACACTTTGTTCAGGATTTCTGGGAAGCAAAGGAGTAAAGGAAACTCACTGTCATGCTGTTCACTTCAGAAAGGGCAGCAGAGATGGCTCAGCAGTTAGGAGCACTTGCTGCTTTTGCAGAAGACACGGATCAGTTTCCAGCATCCACATGGTGGCTCGATATCTGAAACTCTAATTCCAGGGGATCCAATGCCCTCTTCTGGCTTCCACCACTACCAAGCATGTACATGGTGCACCTACACACAAGCAAGAAAACACTCATACACACATTTCTTCAGTGTTACTTTATTTTTACTTTTTCGGCTTTTAAAAAAATACAGGGTTGCTTGGAACTCTATGTAGACCAGGTAGACTCCGAATTCATGATATTTCTGCTTCTACCTCCCATGTGCTGGTATTATAGGTGTATGCCACCACGCCTGACTCACTAATTTCTTCTAGAAATATTTATACTCAGTGCTGAAGATGGAATATAATGTAGGTTGGATGCATAAAACAACTAAATCACTTGCAAGGAAATTTGGCAGCCAAACAACAGAAATCCTTAGGGAGATTTTTTTTTTTGCCTGGGCACAGTAATCTTTTTGATGTGGTGGTATAGCTAAATGAAGAAAGAAGGAAGGAAGGAAGGAAGGAAGGAAGGAAGGAAGGAAGGAAGGAAGGAAGGAAGGAAAGAAAGGAAGGGAGGGAGGGAGAAAGGGAGGGAAGGAGGCAGGCAGGCCTGGGATTATGTCCTAGGACAGTGAAACCCTGGACATGGGGGTAATAGAGCAGTAGGATCTCAAGGTGACCATTGCAGAAGGGGAAGGTGATTCTCACCATACGGGGAATGACTATCTTGTCATGAGCTGTAGGAGCACCTGGGGCAAGGGTCAGCCTAATGCCCCACCTCCTTCTCCACAGGACAGGGGGGCAGGAGTTGTTCATGAAGTGGGAAAAGGGCCTTTCTTTTTGTTGGGGATGGCAAATAGGGAAGAACTGAGGGCAAGGGGCCAGGATAAAGCTACTAATGCCCCACTGACCTATAATCAGGCTGATTCTCATAGTGAAAGGATCTTAATGCATCAGCCTGCGCAGGCCTGTGGCCACTCATTGTGGGCTCAGGAAGGCCCAGAAGCAGTTGTGGTAGAGGAGTTCCTCTGAGCTACACTGTGAACTCTGGGTTCTGCCTAGAGTGTCAGGAGCTGGGACTAAGCCTTTGTCCTGGTCTAGCTAATCCCACAGACAGTACCCATAGGCCTGCTTTCTGACAGAACTTCCTTCAGGGATGGGAAGGGCAGAAAAATAGCATTTATTTGATTCCTGATGAATGCCAGGTATCTTGTTGGCTTGTTTTCTGTAACTTAGATAAGCTACATATACATATAAATTCATATACATATAGATAAATTCAAAGTTTACAAGACATTTGAGAGGGGGGTGTAGTTATCCCTAAATATCTAGATATTAAACTCTGCACATTTCCAAGTCTATTATATAAAATGGTATAGTATTTGTGCAGAACTTCTCTCTCTCTCTCTCTCTCTCTCTCTCTCTCTCTCTCTCGTTGTCTTTGAACTTACTATGTAGCCCAGGCTGACCTTGAACTTGAAATCCTGCCTCAGCTTCCTTAGTAGTTGGGATTATCAGTCTATACCACCACATCCAGCCCTGCCATATACTTTAACCATCCTTAGATTACTTATAATACCTGAAAAATATAAGTGGTATGTAAATAGCTGTTATAGGTGCACGCCTTTAATCCCAGCACTTGGGAGGCAGAGGCGGGCAGATCTCTGTGAGTTCAAGGCCAGCCTGGTCTACATAGTGAGTTCCAGGTCAGCTGGGGCTACAGAGAGACCTTGTCTCAAAAAGACAAAAAAAAAAAAATACAAAAAAAGACTCACTTGTAAATAGCTGTTATATTTGTTTAGGGAATAATGGTAAGAAAAATGTATGTACAGTTGCACTATTTTATAATATTTTCTGTCTACAGTTGAATCTGCAGATATGGAACCTACACACACCAAGGGATGACTACATCAGCTTCCCCAATTATTTTTCTTTAATGTGTATGAGTGTATTGCTTGCATGTAGGTAGGTCAAGTGCCTGTGGAGGTCAGAAGAGAGCACTGAATTCCCTGGAACTGGAGTTACAGACAGTTGTTAGCTGCCATGTGGGTGCTGGGAACTGAACCCAGGTCCTTCCCAGGAGCAGCCCCACAAGCCTATGTTAAATTGGTGTCTTTATCAGTCTCACCTGGATTACGACTTGCATTGCCTAATGTTTTTCTTTGCTTCCGGACTGGTAATGTTTCATTCCTTTTTTTTTTTTGAAAAAAAATTATTATTTTATGTGTATGAATGTATTGCCTGCATGTGTGTAAGGCACCTGTGTCCCGCAGTACCTGAGGTGATCAGAAGAGGGTATCGGATCCCCCGGAACTGGAATTATGGACAGCCATTAGTTGCCATGTGGGTTCTGGGAATTGAACCCAGGTCTTCTCCAAGAGCAGTCTGTGCTTTTACCCGCTGAGCCATCTTTCCAGCCCCTCATTTATTTTTCTTGATGGATAAAGGAATAACTTTTCAAACACACAAACGATAGCAAAGAGTACCACCAAGTGATAATGGGCACTGCTGAACTTTTGAGTTCCTTCCAGACTGCTGTGAGTTTCCTTCTTTCCCCACACCTTGCTGTCATCTGTTGAACTCTTAGAGGCATGGAGTCTGTTAAAAAGACTCCTCCTCATTACAAAGCATCACCTCAGGCGCTGAAGAAAAACAGAAAGCCTGGGAATACAAACTTGCTTGCTGCACTGGGCTTGCTATAGCCCTGACCTGCAGTTACTCTGTTTTGTCTGAGACCTGGGCAGGGGAAAGACAGGAAGGCTGGACTGCAGAGCTGGAAAAGATTATGAGTCACTGAGTAGACTAGATCCCCGAAACTGACAGAAAGAGTGCTGAAGGGCTGGTTAAAGAAAGAGCACCTTTAATCCCAGCACTTGGGAGGCAGAGGCAGGCAGATCTCTGTGAGATCCTGGTCTACATCGTGAGTTCCAGGTCAGCTGTGGCTACAGGAAGACCCTGTCTCAAAAAGACCAAAAAAGCCCCAAACAAACAAACAAACAAACAAAACCAAACAAACAAAAAACAAAACAAAAAAGAGCACCAAATCTCCTAGTGCTGGTGAGGTTAAGGTAGGAGGACTGTGAGTTGAAGGCCAGCCTGAGCTACGTACTGAGACCCTGTCCCTCACCCCCACAAAAAGATAAAATGAAAGAACACCAACTTGATTTATAAATGGGTCAGATTAAATACCTTCACAGAATTCCTTAAAAAAAATGGCTTGCCCTCAGATTTCCAGAGCATTGGAGTATTTCAAAATTGTGATGGGCTGGTATGATGGCCCAGCAGGTAAAGTACTTGCTACACAAGCCTGACAAACTGGAATCGATCCCAGGACTCCACAGTGAGAGAATTGACTCCCAGAACGTTGTCTTCTGACCTCCACACCATGGTGTGCCTGCCCATCCACACTCACACATAATACACTCACACACTTAATAAATAAATTAATTAAAATTGCCAAGGAGTTGCAATAAAGGGAGAAGCTTGCTGAAAACAATTCATTGCAGGCAGGAAGATCACCTCTGTTTCAGGGCTCAACACCTGCCCTAACTTTCCCCTTAATGCAACTGAGTCTTGCTCCTTTTGGAGTCTCTTCCCCTCTACTGCCTGTGGTTAACCTTCCAAGACACAAGTCTAACTAAACAGTTCCTCTGCTTATGGTCTGGTTCCTGTCCTCTCTCCCACCTCTCCTCCTTGCTGGGAGCCTCGAACTGTAGCAGCAGGAACATGTCCTGGGGCTACTGGGGCCCATTCCTTTCTTTCTTTGCCAAGAAAGCTCAGGCTTCCTTTGTCTACTTGGCAGATCCCATCTCACTTCCCACATCTTAAGTCTTATGAGTTTTTTTTTCCTGGTCTTTTTGAGACAGGGTCTCCCTGTAGCCCCAGCTGGCCTGGAAATCACTATGTAGATCAGGCTGGCCTTGAACTCACAGAGATCGGCCTGCCTCTGCCTCCCAAGTGCTGGCCTGAAAGGCATGTGCCACCATGCCTGGTTGTCTCATGAGTTTTTAAAAAAAATATTTATTATTTTTATTTTATGTGTATGAGTGCATTGCCTGCATGTATGTAAGTGCACCCGTGTTGTGCAATGCCGCGGAGGTCAGAAGAGGGCTTTGGATTCCCCTGGAACTGGAGTTAAGTGTGGTTTGTAGCTGCCATGTGGGTGCTGGGAATCGAACCCGGGTCCTCTGCAAGAGCAGTCAGTGCTCTTAACTGCTGAGCCATCTCTCCAGTCCCTCATGAGTTTTTTTTTAAAAAAGATTTTTATTTTGATATTTATTTATGTGTATGTGTGTGTTTGTGAGTGTGTATGTGCACATGTGTGCAGCTGTGAGAATAGGGTGTAGGATCCCCTGGAACTGGAGTTAAAGGCAGTTGTGAACCACCTGATGTGGGTGCTAGGAACCTATCTCTGGTCCTCTGAAAGAGCAAGTGCTCTTAACCACTGAATAATCTCTCCCACTCCTGTTTTTATGAGTTTTTGAGGCAGGATCTCCCTATATATCTTTTGGCTAGCCTCCAATTCAATATGTAGTCTAGGCTGATCTGGAACTCACAGTCCTCCTGCCGTAGCCTCCCAAAGTGCTGGAATATCAGGCCCACACATGCCTGGTTCCACAGAACTTGGCAACGGGATTTTCCCACTCATATTGTCCTTGAGTAGAGTGGGTCATTTCTTCACAGTGCCTCCAGTTTCCCCTGCACATGTTTCCATTGGGGCCCACAAAAGATGCAGCCCTCTCAAACAGCCTAGGGAACAACGTTTCTCTCTGGCTTTCTGCTGTTCTCATTTGTCTTGTCCATCATTCTTCTCCTACAACAAACAACAGAAACTAGAATTCCTTTTCCTCCAGGCAGGCCACTAGCGATTAGAATCCATCTTCCCCAAAGCTAAGCATAAAAACTAGAGTTCTAGCCATGTGTGGTGCCACACACTTGCAATCCCAGCACCTGGGACGCTAAAGCAGGGGAATAATAAGTTTAAAGGCAGCATAGCCTAGAAAGCAAGACCCTCTCTCAAAAAAGAGCTTCCTAAATGGAACATCTATATCACACCCCTTCTCCAAAGGTTCAGGGATCTTCTTGGAAGAGGGGGTGGAAATATTGTAAGAGTCAGAGGTGACGGATGACAAGGAAACAGTGTTTTCCAGACAGCAGGGCAGCTGAACATAACTCACAGCAACTGCGACAGCATGCACAAGACCTGCTCAGGCTCAAGCGAGACAGAATCCCAGCATGGTGGGTGTGGGGGGGAGGTGGGCAAGAAGACTCATCCATATCTGAGGAACTTCTGGCATTTGATAGCTGCTGAGAGAGGAGGGGAGGGGGAGGGAGAGAGCGAGCGAGCGAGAGCGAGAGCGAGAGCGAGAGCGAGAGCGAGAGCGAGAGCATTTCTTCCAGGGCAGATGCCACACCTAAGAGATTTGGGCAACACAAATTGGACTCAGTGGATTAAAAAAAATCATGAATTTGGGTGGTGGTGCCAGATTTCTCTCTGGGTCTTTTGCGCTATCAGGCAAACCATATAACATATCTTTATGTGCATTTATTATTATCGTGTGGGGGGGAGGGGAGTAAATTATAAAGGAATGAGCACCCAGTGCCTAGCCCCGCGCGGCTCAGAGCCTGCTATATCAGACTGCTCCTGTGGCATGCCTATAGTCACCGCTAGCATTTGCTCATGCTCAGGGGCCAGTGATCTCACCCCAGGTCCATAAGTGTCAGCCAATTCTGTCCTTGAGTACGCTCAGCTGCTGTGAGTTCCTGTGTTGCTCCAGCATTACTGGCGGCTGGCCGCTTCTGTCCCAAGATGGCGCCACAAGCCACTCCTTCTGTGGCTCACTCTGCCCAGTCCATTCTCTGCAGCAGACCCCGCCCCTTGGAGGAACTAGAAACCTGGGGAACACCGGCGGGTAGGGACTTGGGGGTGGATCTGGGAGGAGTTAGGGGAGGAGAGGTGAATATGACCAAAATACATTATAACATTCTCAGAGAATTAATAAAAATATATTTTAAAAAACTGTTACTGGAAAGAGGAAAAATGTGTTAAATTAAAAAAAAACACTTTTACATCAATAAACACTTTAAATGTTTCCTTAAAAAAACACAAGAGCTTGGGCTAGAGATATGGTTCAGCATTTAAGAGCGCTGGCTGCTCTTGCAGAGGACCTGGGTTCAATTCCCAGCACTTACATGGCAGCTAACAACTGTCCATAACTCCAGTTCCAAGTGTCCTCCTTGGGCACTGCATGTCATGGATGTACTTACATACATGCAGGCAATACACTCATATACATAAAATTAAATAATTTTTTAAAAAAACAAGAGTTAATGTAGATCAATGGTAGAGCACTTAGTATGAAAAGGCCCTCAGTATAGCTTCCCCTATCCCCTGCACTGCAAACAAACACTGGCCATGATTACTTCTTTAATTTCCCTTGCTTTTCTGTCTGAGAATTGTTCATAAAGAAATTAAGACCCTCAGCCCAGAGGAATACTGCTCCATACCCGGGAGGAAGATATGCTACAATGAGGAACCAGAAAGGATCTGGGCAATATGGGCTGTTTTCTCCCTTGGAATATTATGATTAGCTCTTAGTCTTTTGCCCAATTATTTTTCTGTATGGCTGTAGTTCTGTTTAGTTTTTATTGCAAATTTGACATAAGCTAGAGTTATCTAAGTTAGTCTCAATTAAGGGATTGGCCAGATCACTTTGGCCTGTGGCCGTGTCTATGAGAGATTGTCTTGACTGATGATTGATGTGGGAGGGCCTAGCCCACTGTGGGCAGCACCATCCCTGGGCAGGTAGGCCTGGACTGTATAAAGCTAGCTGAGCATGAGCCAGAGAGTGAACCAGAGCACAAGCCAGTAAGCAAAGTGTTCCTCCATGACTTCAGCTCTACTCGAGTTCCTGGTCTGACTTCCCTCAATTAATGGATTGCCACCTGGAAGTGCAAATCAAATGTGCTGGATAGCTTTAGTTGTCAAATTGACACACCTGTGTAGAGGGAGCCTCAACTGGGGAATTGCCTCCATTTGGACTGGCCTGTGGCCATGTCTGTGGAGTATTTTCTCGATTTTTGAATGATGTGGGAGGGCCTAGTCCATTGTGGGGGGTGCCACCCCTGGGAAGGTTGTTCTGTACTGTATAAGAAAGCAGGCTGAACATGGCCCAGAGGAGCAAGCGAGTAAGCAGCATTCCTCCATGGCCTGTGCTCCAGCTCCTGCCTCCAGGTTCCTGTCCTGAGTTCCAACCTTGGGCTCCCTCAGTGATAAACTGTGACCTGACAGATGTTAGCCAAATAAACCCTTTCCTCTTCAAGTTGGTATTGGTCAGTGTTTTGTCACAGCAATTGAAAACAAACTAGAACACCAAATAAACCCTTTCTTTTCCCAAGTTGTTTTTGGTCAGTGTTTTGACACAGCAACAGAAAGCAAAGTAGGGCAGTTGTCCATGCTTCACTGAAACTGTGTATAAAATGGGCAAATGAGTTTCGTCCTCCCACCTTGAAACTTGTTCCTTGAGTTTGCCTTGTTTAGAAGCACCCAATTCTAAGGATGTCTTACCAATGTCTGTGAGTGATGGGCTTGAAGAAAACATTACTCATTCTTACAAATGTCATCTGCTGAGAGGCTCCAAGCAGAGCCTGCCTCTTCCTTCCCCCACAGACCTGCTTATTCTAGAGTCCAGATTCTCTCACCAGTCTTAAAGTCAAACATCCTAGTCCTGGAGCTGAAGAGAGCACAGTGAAGAAGGCAGATTAATAAGGTCAAGGTCTGGAAGCAGAGACACAGCATGTGCTCTTTCACATCCAGCCATGTGCACTCACTAATAGGGTTCAGAGACACAGCCTCATATGGTACTTTAAATCCTGAGGGGCAATTATGAAGCTTTCCTTTCTAGGGAAACAGGAAGTAGGGTCCAGGGTTCAAAGCAGATCACGAGGGAGGAGGTCTACCCTCAATGGCCTCCAAACCTTTTAATCTCTGTAACATTACCCTCCTCAAGAGTCAAGACCCCATGGGGCTAGAGAACTGGCTTAGTGGTTAAGAGCACTGGCTGCTCTTGCAGAGGACTCGGATTCAATTCCAGCTCCCACATGGCAGCTAAAAACTGTCCATAACTCCAGTTCCAGGAGAATACAACGCCCTCTTCTGACCTCTACAGGCATTACACGATATGGGCACACTTACACACACGTAGGCAAAACATTCATACACATAAAATAAAAGTAATAATGTTTTTTGTCTTTTTGAGAGAGGGTCTCCCTGCAGCCCGGTTGACCTGGAACTCACTGTGTAGACCAAGCTGGCCTCAAACTCCCAGAGGTCTGCCTGTCTCTGCCTCCTGAATGCTGAGATTAAAAGGCGTGCACTACTACACCCAGCCTAAATAAAATATTTAAAAAAAATTAAAAAAGAGTTGAGAGCCTAAAATCATTTAGGACATAGATTGAACTTGGGGTATAGAAGAATTTTGGGTCTCCTTAAGAAAGCTGATTCACAGGGCCTGAAGAAATGATTCAGCACTGGCTGTTCTTGCAGGGACCTGCGTTTGAATCCCAGCACCCACGTGGCAGCTAACAACTGTCTGTAACTACAGTTCCAGGGTATCCAACACTCTCTTCTGTCCTCCAAGGGCGTTGCATGACATGGGTGCACTTACATACTTGCAGGTAATACACTCATACACATAAAAAATTAAAAGATTAATTAATTATAAAAAAGAAATCTGATTCACAGTCAAGTGTGGACAGTCAAGTGTGGTGGTACATGCCTTTAACCCCGGCACTTGGGAGGCAGAGGCAGGCATATGTCTGTGAGATTGAGGTCAGCCTGGTCTACATAGTAGGTTCCAGGCCAGCTGGGGCTACAGGGAGATCCTGTGTCAACAAATTACTACCTTCAAAAAAGAAAAGAAACGAAAGCTGATTCACATAAAGACATGCTAAAGAGGTGAGAGAAATAATTATTCCCTTAATGAGCTAATATATTTATGCACCCCAGAAGCCCCTCCCCCAATGCAGTTGTTTTTCATAGCTTCTGCCATGCAGCACTGCTAGGCCTGCCTGACTTTTTCTGAACTCTAATTCTAAAAACATGACCTCCTTTTTCTTTTTTTGAATATCTAACAAAAGCCTAAGCATGCTTTCCTTGACACTCTGAGCTTTCTCATCCATTCTCTGAAACTCCTCCCTCCTGCCATGCAGCTACTTGACCACCTCCATTGTTGAACATCCTGCCTTTGTTGGACCCTAACTCAAAAGGCATGGCTCTCTTCCTCTTCTCCATCTCCTTTCACCTGGCAGCCGGCAAAATTTACAGTTTGCCTGGACTGTTGTGTTTATTTTATTTTATTTATTTATTTATTTATTTATTTATTTATTTATTTATTTATTCATTCTAAAGGGAGGGCAAGGGAAAGATGGGGACAGTAGGGAGGATGGGGATGAAGCAGTCAGTGACCATCTATGCTTCCGCTTTAAGGTGGGGCAACCTATGTTTGCCTATTCATAGCACAAGAATGGCAACTCCTTCCTGCCAGGTAAGATATTTTGCTGTTTTCCACTTGGGGGTGATTATGCATTGGATTTGTGGAGGATCCTGAGGGCCCCCTTGGTAGAGCTGGACTCACTAGGGGGTAGGGGAACTAGATAAAGAGTAGGCCCTAGGGCTGGGAGCCCTGGTTGTATCTGAGGAAGAGGGGAAAGGGAATGGAAAGTAGATGGGTATGGAGGGCCATTCATCCTAGACAGCCCAACCTCTGGAGAATGCCACTGGTATAAGGGACCTGGGGGTGTGGCTGCTTCCTGAGTCACCAACAAGCCCCTCTGCCAGCTTCTGAATAGGTGTCCATCTTGAGACGCCACCTTTAGGCATTTCTGAGCACCTGGACCAAGGAGTGGCAAGCCCCAGCACCCAGAGCTTGGGCTTTGGCCCTCCCTCAGGTAACCAAT
Source organism: Nannospalax galili (assembly GCF_000622305.1). Lineage (NCBI taxonomy): Eukaryota > Metazoa > Chordata > Mammalia > Rodentia > Spalacidae > Nannospalax > Nannospalax galili. The sequence continues at coordinate 207,409 of NW_008346093.1, read as the reverse complement.
TACTCTGCTCACAGGAAGCAAGTAGGGTTTATGACCATGGGGTGTCCCAACCATCGCACCTGTGTTCTGATCTTTTTGGTGTCTCCTCCTAGAACCAGAGCACACAAGAAGATGCTTCAACCGAGGTTTCCGGGACAGATAGTTTCCATTAGTACCGCAGTGCCCAGAGGGGCCGGGAACCTGGGTTTTGGTGGCCAGCTGTCCCAGGCCCCTCTTGGTTTGCCCATTCCCTCTGGGTCTAACGACAGACAGCAACTAGTTCCGAAAGAGTGTCTTCAGGCTGTCCGTAAATCAACCTGCAGAGGAAGGGGAAGGGGAGGGAGAGTAGTGGAAGAGATTTAAAATGGAGGAGGAGGCAAAGGGAGGGGACAGAACCTGAGGCTGCTGCCCACAGGGTTGCAGCGTGAACGGCAGGGGGCGCCAGAGACCGCCCGAGGCCTAGGCCAAGCGCCGCTGCAAGGATGTAGCTCTGTTGTCCGCAGTCCCTGGGGAGATGGGGGTGGGGTTTCCCCAGCTCTGCTGCTGCACTGGTGATAGCTGCCAGGCCAGTCGCGCGTGCCTAGCTTCACAATCTAGGACTGTGTTTGCTACACGGAATAACCTTCTGTTACTCTTCCTACCTTCTAACATCTACATTTTCTCTTCACAGATAGGTGCTAGATATTAGTAGAAGACAGATGATTGACAGACATGTGTTTAAAGATATTTATCCAAGTACTATTTGTAAAAGAGGAAACATTTGAATCCAAACATCAGATACAAAAAGGAAGCATTTGAAGCAAGAAATTAAGGAAACCCAGATAGTCTCTCTAAAAATATTATGAAATCATTTAAAATATTGTCAACACTTTGTAACAACATGGGAAGATTATTTTCAAATAATATTGAAGTAAAAATGCAGGCTACATACAAATCTCCATGTAAAAATGTCATCTACACACAGAAAAGGGATGTCAAGCTGGGTGTAGTGGCTCACACCTGTAATCCCTGCACTGGGAAGGCGGAAACAGGAGTATCAAATTGTGAGGCTGACCTGGGCTACTTAGTGAGTTCTAGGCCAACCTGGGCTACAAAGACATTGTCTCAAAAACTAAAACAAGAAAGAAAAGAGAAGACAATAAAAACTTCCCCCAAATATGGACATTTTTTGCCAGTGTAGAAGTGCTTTTTCCAGATCTTTGAAACTCAAGCTTTCCTTGTTTACAAATAGATACAAGCTGCATCCTGTGCTGTGGTAGGGCAGGACTTGAGGAGGGCATGGGGCTCCCTTACTAAACCAAGTCCGGCTATCACTGAGGTCCAAGGGTTTTCTCTTTTTTTTAAATTTATTTTTGGTCTCTGAGACAGGGTCTCTCTGTAGTGGGGCTGGCCTAGACTCAACATGTAGACCAGGCTGGCTTTGAACTCACAGCGATCTTCTTGCCTTTGCCTCCCAAGTGCCAGGATTAAAGATGTGCTGGCCCAAAGGTTTACTCTTACACAGCTCTGTCCCCTTTCTGATTCTGTTAGGTGTCCTTTTATTAACAAAAATGTATACCTCTCACCCTCCCTCCCACACCAAACCTGGGGGCCTCTTGGTCTCTTATTAACATTTCTCTGCTGAAAACAGTTAAAAATTTCTCAGTTAATCTAAGGAATTGACCGATGAATTTCACACCTGGCATTAAAAACATGCACATTTTGGCTTTGATTTACAGTTTCTGGTAACTACAGTTTTCCCCACAGGCAAATGTATCAGACAAATGAGTCAGCTTCCTATTTTCCAGTACTCCTCTGGCTGATAGTGCTCAGGGGAGTCCATGTGCCCTAATGGGGAGCCTCCTGCACTACAATACCTGTTCAGGGAGGCTTTTGGTGAGATAAATGGAATTTAAAGAGACATAGTATGTGCCAAGCACAATTTGGTGTTTGATACATCTTTGTGGAATAAAATAAACATCAAATTGGCACTGAGGCAGGCATGGTAGCACTGCCTATAGTCTGAGCTACTCAGAAAGATGATTCTTTGAGTGCAGGAGTTCATGAGACCAAGTTGGGCTAAACAAAAAGATTGTATTACACACATGTACATGTGTACTCCTCAACACGAAATAAGTGCCAGTTTAAAAAATATTTATTTTTATTTAATGTGCATGCGTGTTTTGCCTGAATGTACATAAGTACACTGCTGTGGAGGCCAAAAGAGGAGATCATATCCTGGAAATGAAGTTACAGGTGGTTTTTAGCCCACAATGCCAGTGCTGGGAACTGAACCCAGGCCCTCTGCAAGAGCAGCAAGTATTCTTAGTGGCTGAGCTATCTTTCTAGCCCCAAAGTGTCAATTTTTAGGCACTTTTAGTCATCTCCCTGGCTACAGTCCCTAAAGATAATTTCCAGTTGATTATATGAGGGAGTCTACTTTCACAAAGATCCGAAAGGAAAACCTCAGCAGACAGCACTATGTGGAGGCAGCCATGGCATGTTCCAACCAGATGTAGAGGGGCACTCTGTCTTGACTGAATGGGTTAGGAAAAGAAAGGTCTGTTGATGTGCAGGGGACTTGATGCACAGCTCTGGCTGCAGCCAGGCCGACTCTGTTGAAGCTGCTGGATGAACACCTTCCCCCACCTGCCTGCTTGGCCTGGGACCAGTGGGGGATCTGCCAGCAAAGTAAGCTGGGGGAGTGGAGGTTAGACATGGAGCCACCCTGATTCATTCCTATCCCTCTTCTTTTCCACAGGATTGTATTGTCCTCTTTTGTTCTCTACACCTGGCGTGCTCTTTCTCTTCCAACTTGTCACAGTGACTGGACTAAGTGGCAGGATGAGCCAGGATCTGACAGTGACTCACGCTTGGAAAGGAGGTTCTGGACCTGTCTGTACCACTTCCTGTTCTTGTGCTGAGCTATAGGGCATAAGACAAATAAGATCCTTGTCTTCCACTGCTACACTGGCTGGAAGGAGGACATCAAGGGGACCAAGGGGTGACACTTGTCATTTTCCCTTCTCCCTGAAACTGTCTGTGACTGCTATTTCTGCTGTATGTCCTAGTCCACTCTGATACTCTGCCCCATTGCCCTAGTACCCTGAAGAATTTCTCCCCCATGTCACTCATACAAATTCTGATCCAGAATGTATTAGGATTTGAAACTTGTAGTTTGCAACCAAGAATGCAAAACAGTTCTCTAGTTGTTAAAGTTAAGATAGAAATGGCAATTTGAGGCCCATCTAGTCAAGGAAAGAATCTAGCATCTGATCCTTGTACCCTTTCCCACGTTTCTTTTTATTTTAATTTTTTGATTTATTTATTTTTATTTTATGAGTGTTTTGTCTGCATGTATGTAAGTACACCACATGTATGCAATGCCCACAGCCAGTGCTCTTAGCAAATGAGCCATCTCTCCAACTTGCTCCCTCCTGTTTCTTAGCCATTTAAAAAAT
>NW_008346093.1:180216-203953 GCF_000622305.1 Nannospalax galili | reverse complement strand
TTTTATGTGTATGAGTGTATTTCCTGCATGTAGGTAAGTGCACCCATGTCGAGCAGTTTTCTTGGATGTCAGAAGAGGGTGTCAGATCCCCTGGAATTGGAATTATGGATGGTTGTTAGCTGCCATGTGGATGCTGGGAATCAAACCTGGGTGCTCTGCAAGAGCAGCCAGTGCTCTTAACCACTGAACCATCTCTCTAGCCCTTAACCATTTTTCGTATAGTCCACTACATCCTTGGGTTCCATATCCATGGATTCAACCAACTATAATATGAAAATTTTTTTTAATGTCTGCCTTAAGCATGTACAAGCCTTTCTCCTTGTTATTCCCCACTACTGAATATCATGTGCATTGCGTCAGGTATTAGACACCATCTAGAGATTATTTAAAGTACAAAAGGATGCATGTAAGCCAGAGAAAATATTACACTATTATTATATAAGGGATTTGAGCATCTGGAGATTTGGTATCTACATTGGGCTCCTAGAACCCGTTCCTCATGGACTGTAAGCTAGGATTTAGGGTTCAAATAGTTATCAATATGCTATTTTACATAATAAGCTTTCGGTCAAGTGTTGACATTTGTGGTTTTTTAAAAGATTTTATTTATGTGTGTGTTTCTGTATGTATGTGTGTGTGTTTCTGTATGTATGTGTCTGTGTGAATGTATATGCATATGTGTACTCAGGTGCCATAACAGAGCATTGGATTCCTTGGAGCAGGAGTTACAGGTGTTTGTGAGCTAAACTGTGTGCTCGGATTCAAACTCCAGTGCTCATGATTGAGCAAAAAGTGCTCTTAACCTCTGAGCCATCTCTCCTGCCCCTAACATTTTGTTTTATAATTGGATTGAGAGTTTTATAAATTTTAGTTAGTTAAACCAACTTCAGTTCTTACTGACAGGTCTAGCAGTGTCCAGTAGAAATTTATCATGAGCCCTATAGTATATAATTAAAATTTTTCTTCTATTTACTTTATAAGAAGTAAAAAGAAAACAAGAAATAAGTGAAATTAATCATTTGTTATATTTAACCTAATGTATTTTTTTTCTTTATTATTATTTACTTATTTATTTTTATTTTTTTTATGGAGCTTTTTGCTACTCTAACAAAACCCTCTCTGAAGAGGTAACCCTAAAATCTTTTAAGGATTGGATAAGAGCTCCCAAATGCTTTTGACATTTTTGGCCTTTGGAACAGAGTATGCTGCTAAGAGGCCCAAGGACATTTTGATGTTTAGCCAAGAAACTGGCTGCTTTTCTTTGGGGTCTTTTTACCCTAACTGCCTAGCCAATTCCTACCTCTTATTCTTACCATATCATCCTCTGAAGAGGTTACCCAAATTGCCAATAGGGAATTGGGATGCAGACCGCTCTGGCTTCTTCCATGCTGAACAGGGACACAGGGTGAGGCAATTGGGGTACCCCTTCAGTGGGTCTATCTAAAAGACTCCCAAATTGCATAACTCTTAACTGTAGGGGGAAAAAAAGTCCTTGACTGCTGCCTAGGAGATGTGAAGGAGAAGTAAAGGCAAGAGTAGTTAGCATTGCAAGCTGTAGACAGGGAATCAAAAAAGGTCAGAACAGGGCAAATTTCAAATGTTCGTATCACAGTCCATTGGAATTTCTTGACAAGAGCTTCCAAAAGCATCCCTCTATTGGGTTCCTCCTTATGTTTCTTTTGTCTTCCAATAACCTAATATATTTTAAATCATATCATTTCAACATGTTAACAATATTTTAGAACTTTGGGAGGCAGGGCTACATAGCCCAGGCTGGTATCAAACTTTCAATCCTCCTGCTTCAGTCTGCCAAGTACTAGGATTACAGGAGTACACAACCATTCCTGACTTAATATAAAATATTGAGATATTTTATATTCTTTCTTCATTCTAATTTTTGACATCTATCATGCATCTTATATGTCAATTCATGTGGCTATTGTCTACTAACTGGATATCATAAGTCTATGAATTGTCTATTCTTTTGTAAGAAGGATGAACACTCTCCCATTAACTTAGTTTAAAAACAATGTACTGGTATATCATTTCAGCTATGCCACATTGGACAATAAATACTTCTATTCACAAAATTAAAAATGATTGTAATTTTATTTAATATGCTCAGTGTTTTTGAAATTTTGAAAGTTTCATGAGCTATGTCACAAACAAAAGCAACAACAACAAAAAAGATCAGTGTTGGCAAGAATGTGAAGAAATTGAATCCCTGATTCACTGTTTGTTGGACTGTAAAATGCTGTAACTGTTATGAAAAACAGGAAGTTATTCAAAACACTAGGACTAGAACTGACAAATGATCCAGAAATCCCACTTCTAGGTATATACTGAAAAAAAGAGTTGAAAGTAGGGTCTCCAACATATATTTGCACAACCATGTTCATGGCAGCACTATTTAAAATAGCTCAAAGTGGAGACAACTGAAATGTCTATCAGTAGATGGATAGATAAGCAAAATTCATTAAATATATACAATGGGATATTAAGCCATAAGTAGGAAGGATTTATAAATAATATTTTGCGTTTATTTTGTGGTTTTTTTCCCCTCTATTTTTTTTTGTCTTTTTGAAGCAGGGTCTCCCTGTAGCCCCAGCTGTCCTGGAACTCACTATGTAGACCAGGCTGGCCTTGTTTTTTCTCTATTTTTAGGTGTGTGTGTGTGTGTGTGTGTGTGTGTGTATGTGTGTGTTTATGTGCATGTGAAGTGAATGCTTGTCCCTTCAGAGGCCAGAGGCATTGGATTCCCCTGGAGCTGGGGTTACAGGCAGTTGTGATCTGCCTGATTTGGGTGCAGGGAACCAAACACAGGTCCTTTGTAAGAGCAATATGTATTCTTAAGCACTGATCCATCTCTCCATCCCCAGGATTTTCTTTAAAGGCATCATCAATGTTTTATTTACTTCAAGGAGGTCAGTATAGAAGTAACTGTCCTCAGAACTTCAGGAAATAAAACTTATGGAAACATTAGCAAGGATTTGGAGAAACTGGGATGCTCCTGGCTGTACCCCTGTTACTTAGTCTATCATCCAACATAAGGATGAGCCCAGGGGGATCTCAGTGACCTGGTTTTCACTGCAGAATTACCTCCCCCACTCCATGCCTATGCTGTAAGTCTATGCATGCTATAAGCCTGTCCATCTTCACACAGGGAACTTCTGATAATCATCAAAGGAAAGTGACTTCATGGGGGTAGAAAGTATTACAGGATATTGAATTTCCTTAAATGTCTTTCTGCAGACATTGGAACTACAGCATTGTGTGTGCTGCACATATGGGGATCAGAGGACAACTTGTGGGAGTTGCACCTCTCCTTCCACCATGTGAGTCCAGGAATCAAACTAAGGTCAGCAGGCTTGGCAGAAAGGACTTTTACTTGTTGAGCCATCTTGCTAGACTGGTCTCACTTAATAAGTTTATTTATTTATTTGAGGCAAGGTCTTACTATGTTGACTATACTGGTCTTAAAATTCATGGAATCAAGTGATTCTCTTGCCTCCTGATTGCTGATATTTAGATTTATATATTTTTTAATATTTTATTTTTTAAATTTTATGTGTATGAGAGTATTGCTTGCATGTACATAAAGTGTACCTGTATTGTATGAGTCCTGCAGAGGTCAGAAGAGGGCATCAGATTCCCTGGAACTGGAATTATAGACGGTTGTTAGCTGTCATGTGGGTGCTGGGAATGAAACCTGGGTCTTCTGCAAGAGCAGCCAGTGCTTTTAACTGCTAAACCATCTTTCCAGCCCCATTAGATTTATATTTTAAAATCCTAAACCAGGTGTAAAAGCTCATGTTTGTAATCTCAGTACTTTCAAGGACAAGGCAGAAAAATCATCCAAAGTTCAAGGCCAGCCTGGGCTACATAGCAAGTACCAGGCCAGACAGGGCTACATAGTGAGATCCTGTCTCAAAAGAACAAATTAATAACTAAATATATTCTTTGCATTTGTCTCTTTCCAGTTTTCAGGCATTGGTTTGCCCTGTGACTTTAATCTACAATAAATCTGGAAGAAATGGGTTTTCTCCCCTGCTTTGTTTAGAATTTTCTTTCCTTATTGTGAGCATAGGGGTGATAACGCCCAGGGGAGTAATTGGTCAGTGTCCGGGATGTGGTTTAGACTATAGCACTAGTGACTACAGGGTGACATGTTCTGTGTTTGTCCCTTAAGGAGCAAAATTGCCCTGTGGGGACCTAGATGGCCCTGCAAAAATGGCGCCGAGAGGAAGTAGGCAGGGCGCAGCCTGACTTGTCCTGAAGATCATCAGATTGGATGCCAGTTTTTCCGCACCCCTGGGTGGCGTGTGATCAGTGTGTGATCATCGTTGATGCCTATGGGACCCTGCCCATGTGGCAGATTGACCTTTAAGCTGATTGGGTGTGTTCGAGGGAGGGGGTTTCTGAGGGGATTTCCAGCTGCATTTTTTGCCTATATAAGCTCTGTGACACCTGCAATGAACGAGTTCTTGCTTGACTAGACTCCCTGTCGCATCTGATTTTCCTTGGTGAGGAGGGGTGGCGGAACAGGCAGACAGCGCGCTCACCTTTCCCTGACACCCATTACGGCAGGTCCCTCTGGGGTGGGACCTTGGGGGGGTACAATGTGGGGCACAAAGCGAGGGTAACAGCAACAGTAAGCCTGAGGACCCAGCACTTAAAGCACTGAGATACACGCTGAAGAGTCGGGGTCTGGAATTAACAGACCAGAGTTCACTGAGGGTGTGATGGGATGCCCGACACTTGGCCCCTTGGTTGCCCACCAGCAATCTTCTTATGTGGGATGTCTGGGACTGGGTTGAATGGCTCCCTCGGCAGAGGGAGATTCACCTGGGGGTGGACCCTCCATTGAGATTCTACCCCACTATCTCTGCCCTGAAGTCATGCTTTAGGACTGGGAGCCCAGTGCCCCCAGAGCCAGAGCCCAAAAGGGCCGACCTCTTCTCCTACGATTGGGTCAGGTTTGATGAAGAGAGGAGCCAGGCGACAAAACCAAAACCAAAAACCACCATGGGTGCTTGTGCTCCTGAGAAGGCGCGGGGCGGGGGGCACTTGTAAAATGGCCACTATGGCCAGAGGAGGAGTGTCCTGGCTCCCCCTCAGCCCCCTTCAAATGCCTGGAAAAGAAATGGAAACCCACAGGGTACAAGGGAGAGAGGGCAAAACTGAAATAGGAACCCCCTGCGGGTGCCCGCACTTGCACGAGTCCCCCACCGCTCCTGGAGGGACCGCCTGAAGAATGGCTGCCATGGGCAGGGATGGAGTGCCTTGCCCCCTCCAGTGCCCCCCAAGAACCCAGAAGGAAAGGGAGAGTCCATATGGGGCAAGGAAAAGGAGGATGAACCGCCAGCATATCCCGTGGCTAGTAAGCCACAGGGGGTGGTAGAGGTGTTCCCGGTCAATGTAAACCCTGGGGGCAATCATCCCACCCCCTGGTACCCCTGGGATGCTAAGGATCTAAAGGAGTTAAAAAAGGCCATGGCTGAGGATGGACCCAATTCGCCTTGGGTGGAAACCCTCTTGCAGGGCTTGGCCTACCAGCCCTGTACCGCTAAGGACTGGCTGGAACTTGCAAAAGCCGTCCTCCCAAGCCCCATGTTTATTAAATGGTGTGCCTTCTTTAAGGAGGAGTGCTGAGTTCAGGCAGAAAGGAATTTGGCTGCCAACACCCCCTGCCCCGTCCCTATTACCTTTGGAATGCTGTCAGGTACTGCTGATCAGTATTCTACAGGGGTGCAGCAGGCGGCAATCCCTGCACCCTATACAGATCACGTGAGGGCTTTAGGCCTATCGGCCTGGAGAAAGTTGGATGAGGGACCCACAGAGGCTCCAATTGTGGGGATCACACAGCACCCTAATGAGCCCCTTCATGAGTTTGTGGACAGAGTGGAGAGGAGCCTATGACGCAAACCCCCCCTGACCCACTAAGGGAACAGTTCACTAAGCTATTAATATGGGATGGGATGAACTCCGATAACAAATTGGCCTGCGCCGGACTTAGGCACAAGTCCGTGGGAAAGTGGATAGTGGCTGCTAAGGATGTGGGGACTCAGCCACACCAGACCAGGGCCATGGAAGCAGCCTTGCAGTCCCACATGGAGGCACTGACCTCTGCCTCATCACAAGTATTCTTGACATTGGCAGGGACTGGGGAACCACAATTAGGGAAAGGGGGCCACAGAGAGGGGACCAATGTTTTGGCTGTGGCCAGCCTGGACACTTTAAGAGAGACTGCCTGGAAAGGGTAACAGGCCCAGACCCAGGGGGAGAGGGCCTGATGGGGCCCCAACCATGCCATGCCCTCCATGCCATAAGGGATTCCATTGGAAAAAAGACTGTAGGTCTTGGTTTGACATTGAAGAGAAGCCTTTAAACTAAATGAGGGGCATCCTTCAGCCCTGTCATCCCAAGGAGGCATGAGATGCAGCCCCTCATGGGGTCAGGCCCAGTGCCCTGCCCTGACATCCAGTTTTAATCCCCGTCTGCAGGCCAATTGGACAGTCCCCATAGTTGCAGGTGTGAGGCCCAAGATGGACATACTCATAGATGAAAAGAGATTTTGATGCTTAATTGACACTGGGGCTGATAAAACCATCCTCCAGAAGGAGGATGTCCCACGGCATTGGACTTTGGTTCCAGGGCCCCAGATCCTGGGCGTGGGAGACAACACCCCATCAGAGGAAGTTAAAGAGTGGCTCTGCTGGCAAGACACCGATGGGGGCAAGGGAGAAGTGCAGCATCTGGTGGCCGCAGGACTATCAAGCAACCTTATGGGACAGGACATCTTGGGGGATGCCCAGGCTTTCATCATCACTGATAAGGCCTTTTTAGATGACATAATGGATGAGGAAGAAGCGGAGAGGGAGTTTACCCCTCCCACTAGAGGGTTGCCTAACCTCCAAAATTATTGAGGAGAGCCCCCCAAGGTCCCTAGGATTCACCCCCAATTCTAGAGGCCACTGTTCCTCCCGTTCCCGCCATCCAATGGACCGTGGGACTGCCAATCTGGGTGGAGCAGGGGCCATTACCTCCAAATAAGTTACAAACCTTAAAAGAGATTGTTCAGGAGCAGTTACAACTGGGCCATATTGGGTCTTCTACAAGCCCTTGGAACACTCCTGTGTTTGTTATCCAAAAGTCCTTAAAAAAAAAGGAGAATGCTCCAGGACCTTCGGAAGGTTAATGAGAGAATGGTCCCGGTGGGTACCCCCCTCAGGGGACTACCCTGGATCCCCGCCATCCCCTCTGACTTGATCTTAAGTTTCTTCTCCATTCAGTTACATCCCAAAGACTGTGAAAAATTCACCTTTTTGGTCCCTACACTCAATTATAGCATCCCTGATGAGAGGTATGAATGGATGGTGCTGCTGCAGGGCATGGCCAACAGCCCAGCATACTGCCAAAATTATGTGGGATCACTCCTAAAACCTGTGGAGAAACATGATGGGGGTCTTACTATATGTGTATATGGATGATATAATTCTGGGAGCCCCTACCAGTCAACAGCTGGAGGGCACGTATAAGACCACCCAAAAATGCTTAAAAAGAGGAGGCCTCCATATCACCTCAGATAAAATACAAATTCTCCAACCTTTTAAGATATTAGGGACTGAGCTCTCTTTGGAAGGAGTATCTCTGTTAAAACCCCAGTTAGATGTTCCCCCAGTGCTGACCCTGAGCAGTTTACAAAAATTATTGGGAGAGATTAATTGGCTCTGATCTTGGCTCCTTGTCTCCACTGGGGTCTTACAACCGTTGTTCCAATTGTTAGTAGGAAAACAACCCTCTGACACAATCCACCTTAGTCCCCAGCACTGTGAGATACTAAGCCAGTTTCAAAAAGCAATAGATCTAGCCCAATTGGCTAGATAAAACCCCTCCAAAGATTTAGAATTCTGGGTATTGCCCGGAGGGAACCCTAATGATGTCGGCTGTCATCCAAGAAGGAAGGCCTCTCCAATGGGTGCATGCCTCCTTGGGAGGTGTGCCCGGGTCTATACATCCACGGATCAGCTGGTGGACCTTCTGCAAAAAGGACGTGAAATAACTGTGAGACATTATGGCCAAGACCCCCACAAAATCATTGTCCCCTATTGGCTTAAATATTTTAATTGGCTATGCAAAAATAATGGCTGGCTGGCCCTGAGCCTAGAAGGGTTTTTGGGAGTATTAGATTGCCATTATGGGCCTCATAAATGGGTCGGCTCCTTCTGTTCTCTCCCCTGGAAGGACCCCCAGCTCTTACTCCGAAAGCCCCTGCCAGACGCCTGTATGGTGTTTACTGACAGGGGCCAGTATGGGGCCACTGTGGTGATCTATTCCAAGAAAAACGCCAAGCCGCAGAGATTTTCATATCAGTGCAGCGGATCGACCCAGTTTAAAGAACTCATGGCCATTGTCCTGGCTTTAAGTAAAGTAGAGGAACCCATAAACTTATTCACTGATAGCTTGTATGTGGCTAACCTCCTCTCAGGGCTGTTGGGCTCGTATATCTGATTAGATAAAAACCTCATTACTCCTCTAATGTTACAGGCTCGTACCCTCCTCCAACAATGAGAGCATCCACTTTTTATCCAACACCTTAGAGGACACCAACATCTGCCTGGGTTTCTATCACTAGGCAATGCCGAAGAGGATAAGTTGGCCTCTACCCAGCTCATGTCAGCCAATATATCCCCAGCCCAAGATTTACATGAGCTCACCCATGTCAATTGGCGAGGACTCCACAAAATATTTCCTCACATACCTATTGCTGATCTAAAGAAAATCATTTGAACTTCCAAATCTTGCCAACCCCTCCTCCAGGTGCCCCCATTACAGCCCCCAGGAGTAAACCCCAGGGGCCTAAAACCCAACCCACTTTGGTAGACTGATGTCACATATTTCCCTCCCTTTGGTAAACTCAAATACATATTTGTCTCTATTGATACATATTCACAAGCATGTTGGGCTACAACCCACACAGGGGAAAGGGCCAAACATTCTCAAAGTCACTTCCTCCAATGTTTTGCCACTCTGGGCTTACCCCACAGGGTTAAAACGGATAATAGGCCATGCTTTGTGAGCCAGAGCTTACATGAATTTTTCAAACGATGGTATGTCCAACATAATACAGGAATCCCTTACAATCCCCAAGGACAAGCAATTGTAGAATGCAATCACCAATGTATAAAATTGCAATTACAAAAACAAAAAGGGGGAGGCAGCCCCCATCAGCAACTACTCATGGCCCTGTTTGCTATCAGTATTCTCAATTTTCAAAAAAATCAATCAGAATCAAAATTCCAAAAACATTGGGGCAAGCAAGAGCAATGCCCCAAGGTGTGGGTACACTGGAAGGATACTATCACCAGACACTGGAGTATGGGCGCCTGTCAGGAATCTTAAATTCTATAATCAAAGGGAAGATGACCCCGACCAATCAGAACCAATAAAAAACAATGACTAAATGATAAGTTCAATAGGCCACTAATTGGCATAATGGTCCATGAACCGAGGTTCATGAGACAATATTCCTCTTTTATTTACAGGGCTGTAATGAATAGGCCTTGGTGGAGATTGTTGGCAGTTTTTATGGCCATGGGAATTATAGTTGGAGCTCTGTTCATCATCATCATGGTCATCTGGGATTTGTATGTAAGGATAGCATACACCAACAGCACCAATTAAGGGTTTTAATTTCTCTCATAGATCCAAAATGTCAAGAGAATGGAGGCTAGTAATGATGTTTATATGGACCCTCATGACCCAAGGGACAGTATGTGAACCAAAACAACTGACATGGATGGTCATGTCAGGGCATGGGGACACCGTGTTCCAAATAACCAAAGAGGTGGCTCTATGGACGTGGTGGCCCGACCTCTACATGGAAATCTGTGACCTTGCAGCAGGGACATGGGATATCCCAGAATACACCCCTGGGGACCCTGAGCCTGAATGCAAAGAGAGTAAGTGTGACAAAAAATGATGCCCTTCTACAGGGCTGGGGGGCTGGGGTTATGGGTGTAGCCATCTTGTCCTGAGATCAAAGATCAGAAAACTACCCTTTTACATATGTCCTGGGACTGGGAAGATACAAGTGAAGGCCCATCAATGTGGGGGAGGAGGTGACTTCTACTGTGCAGCCTGGGGATGTGAGACAACAGGGAATTGGCCCTGGATGAGTGGCAGGTCGCCTGACCTTATATATGTCATTTCAAATTATACCGGGTCAGGCCTGATGGGCATAGATAGGCATGTTCTCTAACGTGGCCACAGGGTTCAGCAGCACACCCACAGGAGACTGGACAGGGCTGGGAGGTCCATGTGAATAGTTTCACTGTAATCCATTAAAAATCGGATTTACAGACTCAGGAAAAAAGGATAAAGGATGGCTACAGGGTAAAATTTGGGGGCTCCATTTATATGTAGATGGATATGATCAGGGAGTCACCTTCAACATTAGGCTAAACATTAGGCTAAACAAGGGTCGTTGGGCTGATTAAAGCCCTAGCCCTGGGCTAGGTCCACCTGGTTCCTCGACTCATTTATCACTCAGATGAGGATCTTCTGGATTCCCTTGAGGGGAACGCTCTCATGGGTCAGGCGGAAGCCTGTCTCAGTCCTCACACTCAGCCCTATCCTGGGGGCTGGGCTTCTTGGGGCGGGAACCAGGATCGCCTCCTTAGCCTGGCAGGGACAGCAATATTCTAACCTTAGGGGCGCTATTGATGTTGACATTGAGAGACTGGAAAACTCAGTTTCCCATATGCAGGAGTCCCTCTCCTCCCTAGCTTAAATGGTTTTACAAAACCGCAGGGGACTAGACCTGATTTACCTCCAGCAAGGAGTGTTATGTGTCAACCTAGGGGAGGAGTGCTGCTTTTTATATAGACCATTCTGGAGAAGTAAAGGACTCAATGGCCAAAGTGCGGGAAGGGCTAGCAAAGAGGAAGAAGGCCAGGGAAAATGAACAGGGTTGGTTCGAATCCTGGTTCAGTTTTCCCCCTGGCTGGCTACCTTAGTTTCCACCATATTGGGCCCCGTATTGTGGTCATTCTCCTGCTATCCTTTGGGCCATGCATCTTGAACTGCCTAGTAAGGTTCGTCAAAAATCACATAAATGATGTACAGGCGTTTACCCTCAGGCTCCAGTACCGACCTGTGCCCTGCGACCCTTGAGCTGATCATGAGGGAGATCGTTATGATTGTCTTGACTCGCTAATTAATGCTTGAGTGTTTTTCCAGGTTACAACAGCAGAAGAACCCATGAGACCGCTATGACTGGCCCTCCTCTCTATTATAACCCCCTCAGAAACAAGATCCCCTCCGGTTGTCCATGCGCAGCTAATTTAAATGGGCTGAGGCTAGCATCGTTATGGGCTGGCATTATCCATACGGCTGCCCTTAATCATGACGCATTTTTAGCCAAGGACGGGTAAGATGTCCTATGACAAGGACTCCTAAGACAGTACATTCACATGGCCAGGTGCATGGTCCAATGATGGGCAAGGCTTGGTCAGGGGTGACACAACCTAAGACAGGCAAAATGCACAAGATTAGAGGAAATAGATAGCCACCTCTCCTCAGGGAGCTGTCTGTGAGATGGGTAACCCGTAAAATAAAGTCAGTCTGGCCTTATAAGATAAAAATAAAAAGGGGACCTAGATGGCCCTGCAAAAATGGCACCGAGAGGAAGTAGGCAGGGCACGACCTGACTTGTCCTGAAGATCATTGGATTGGATGCCGGTCCTTCCGCATCCCTGGGTGGGACCCTGACCATGTGGCAGGTTGACCTTTAAGCTGATTGGGTGCATTCGGGGGAGGGGGTTTCCGAGGGGATTTCCAGATTGCGTTTTTTGCCTATATAAGTTCTGTGACACCTGCAATAAACGAGTTCCTGCTTGACTAGACTCCCTGTCCTCGGTGAGGAGGGCTGGTGGAATGGGTGGAGAGCATGCTCACCTTTCCCTGACCCCCATCGTGGCAGGTCCCTCTGGGGCAGGACCTTGGGGCAGACCCCCGCATTGCCCCGTTAAGACTCACTGCTCTTTCTAGAGAGACCAAAGAACCACACTGAATCTAAGTCATTGAATTCATCTGCAAATGATAGATAATCAAAGAGAAGAAATATGAGTGAAGTTTAGTTATGCTTAATTTAGAATGGCAACACTTGAAACAGAAAGGTTGAAATGATCCAGTGGAAGGCATTTGTGTAAACAGATTGGGTCTGTTTATATAGTTTACTGTTGCCCTGAACATTTTAATTTGGGGAAGTGACTAGATTTCTAGAGGTTAAAGGTCATAGTAATTCAATTCTAGAATACAGAAAAAAATGGTGGGGTACACTACTCAGGAAGTAGGTGTGTTGGGTGGGAAAATGAGTAGTCTTGCTCGTGCTTTTGGCAGTAAGTAGAGGTATCACACAGAGGATGTCTGTGAAGAGAAAAGTAACCCTGCTCCCGTGGACTGTCTTTCATCTATCTATCTATCTATCTATCTATCTATCTATCTATCTATCATCTATCTATCTCTCTATCTATCTCTCTATCATCTATCTATCTGTCTGTCTGTCTGTCTATTAATTTTTTTTTGAGTCAGGGTCTTACTAACTTGCCTGGAACTTGACAGGCTGACATCATCCTCCTGCTTCTGCTTCCTAAATGCTGGCATTACAGGCGTATGACACCACACAGACCTTGTCCTGATTTTTGTTTGATTTGTTTATTCTTATTTTATATGTAGGTGTGTTTTGCCTGAATGTACGTAAATACACCATGTGTGTAATGCCCACAGAGATCAGAAGAGGGTGACAGATTCCCTGGAACTGGAGGTATGAATGGTTGTTAGTTGCCTTGTGGGTGCTGACAAAGAGCAGCCAGTGCTCCTAACTGCTGAGCCAGCTCTCCAGCCCTTGTCCTGACTTTTTTTTTTGAGACAGAGTCTCCCTCTAGCCCTAGCTGGCCTGGAATTCTCCACGTATACCAGGCTGGCCTCAGTTTCACAGAGATTCTCCTGCTCCTGCCTCCTGAATGATAGGATTAAAAGCATGTGTCATGGCCGGCACTCTTGTCTTGATTTTTAAATTGACATTTGGGGCTAGCAGTTGACCAGCTTCATTTGTTTATTAATTTTGCTTGCAGCAAACTTAAGGCAGTTGGGCTTCTGGCATGATCAAGAAAGGAGGTTAGCAAATCCCCTTGCAAAAAGCAACTCTAAATGCTGGGGGAAAACTGTTAAAAACAAACACTTCAGTATGCAGATTCAGCCAAATGCACACTACAAACTGAGAAGTGTTTTGCTCATCAAAATGACTCATGTTTGGCTCAGAACAGTGAGGCCTATGCTTTTATTTTCCTAGCATGGCTTCCCACCCCCCAGTGTTGCTGATGCACGTAGGCATCCCTGTTCTTGTCATCATCACTGTTGTCAAGGTTGTTGTTGCTACTCCTGCTGCTGGAGATGGCTAGCATGGTTTGGACTATGGTCAATGACTATCTCAGCAGCAAGCATGAAGAGGACCAGTGGTGCCCTGAACCTGACCTTACACACTGACTCAGGCAGTAAACTAGTCTGCTGGGGATTGAATGTACATACCTGGAAGGAAGATGTCCATAGAGGCCTTGATGATCTCCACCTATATCGTTAGCAGACTGGAGACTATGCACATGGGTAGCAGAAGTCAGAGCAGACCCAACCTATCTATGTATCCTTGACCCACTGAGCTTTTGCACACACAGAGAAAACACAAATAGTGAAAAGTAATAGCCAGGTCAGGCTTATGAAAGATTTGTGGTGTTCCTTAAGACTAATCTCTGGCTGGTCACAAGGCTGTGAAGACTTGGAGTGAACTCTAGAAAACCAACTTTAAGGGTAATCAAACATTCTGAGCAGAGACATCAGCGACTGTACCATACATGGCAAAGAGACTTTACAGATTTTACTCAAATATAAAACTGGGACAGAATGCATATCCAGCTCTTTGAGGACTCCGAAAAGTACACAGTAGCAAGGACTGGGGAAGAAAGCCAGATTTTGCTGACCATTGAGATGGTGGTGAGCTGACCATTTTTTCCCTCCATTATTTTCCAGCCTGAATTTAATGCAGGTTAAAGTGAGCAGAGAAAGCCACTTCGAGAGAAGCCCTCTAGTTCTGGCCTGAGGAAAAATAAAGAGCATTTCTGAGGCTGTGGGGCAGGGCATCTCAGTCATATACTCAGCATCTTCTTTGCATCCACAAGACTCTAGGTTCAGTCCCCACCAGTGGTAGAAAAAGGAACGAGAATTCCTAATGCTCAGAGAGACTAGAGAAATCTCCTACAAGTTTATTTTTAGTTTCAGTGAATCTGATGCTTAGGCCTCGAATTAAGGTCATGGTAGCAATGGCCAAACAAGACCTCATAGGACTCAAAACTCAGGGAGAAGAAACTTATTCTGTAGTTGGTTGAGCTGTGGTCCCAAGAAAGGGAGCTTTGCCTTTTTCTTCCTGTTTGTTTGTTTGTTTGTTTGTTTCATTCTTTCTTTGATTTTTGAGACAGGGTCTCATGTAGCCCAGATTGGTCTTGAACTTGATATGTAGCCAAGGATATCACTGAACTCTTGATCCAAGTGTACATCACCACAGCCAGCTCCTATTTCCATTTTAAAGGGAAGAACTTGACAAAGCAACTCCATAAATTGTTTGTAAACTCCAGGGCTGATCTTTGAGCTGCATAGAACTACTTCTCAAGAATGTATTAAAGTCTTTGAAAACACTATGATAGTCAACATGTAGGAAGCACATTTGACTCCCCAACAGAATGCAGCTAAAATAATCTCTAGACAGAAGGCATAGACAGAAAGTAGTTACTTAAGGACTCTGAAAAGGATATGGTAGTGTTTGCTGACATTTCATATTGGGGAAAGAAAAAAAATCACAAAAAGAACAAATCAGCGATGAGGCAGTGATCATGTCAGAGGAACTTAAAACCCAAGCCAGGCTTACATTCTTATGCTATTACAAAATATTAATAATTATTGGATTATCAACTATTAAAACAAAAAATTCAATACTTTACATAAGATGTTAATAAGACCCAGAGTCCCATAATATTCAAAATCTAAGAGTTATAATCCTAAATTACTTGACATTTGAAGAATCAGGGAAACCTCATAATCTTATATAGGAAAACATAATCATGTTCCAAAAAGTAAGAGAGGACAGTCTTGTAATGAGTAGAAAGATAGACTATATCAGCAGAAAATAGAAGCTTTTAAAACTAGGAATTGTAACAAGCAAAAATATAAGAATCATATTTTTAATAAAATTCACTGGATGAGTTCAGTATTAGAACTGAAATGTCAAGAAAGAGAATTTGAAGTTAAACTAATAGAAATTATGCAATCTGAACAACAAAAAAACTTGGAAAAAAGAGAACCTTAAGAACTTGTGGGGTGATGGTTAAAGGTCTAACATTAGTGTGCCATACTGAATAATGATTCATAAACTATCCCCTAGGACCTGTGCCTGTTTCCTCAGTAAGATTTTGCAGATGTGATTAAATGAAAAATCTTGGGACAGTTAGATTATCCTAAATTAGCTGGATAGACTTTAAACGCAATCACAGGTGTCCTAAGGGCAGGGGATTTTTGTGACACATACAGAGAGAGGAGAAGAAGGAAATGTGACGATGAAGAAAAAGATTGGAGTGATGAAGTTAAGAAATGTCAGCAGACATTAAGAGCTGAAGGATTCCAGAAATTGATTCTCCTCTAGTGCTTCCAGAGTGGGTAAATATCGTTGCAACACCAGTCATACTGATTTCAGATTTTTGGCTTCCACAAGTGTTTTTAAGCCATCACATTTATAACAATTTCTGATCCTTCTCCTCTTTCATTGAAGAGGAAATCCAGGACCTCAGGAACACTGGGTAAGCACTCTACCACTGAGTACTGAGTTACACCCCTAGCCTTATGAAAAAACTTTGCAAAGGCCACAAAAAGCAAATACACAACTAAAGTAGTGATTAGTAGAAATTTTATAACACTACATGCTCATATTAAGAAAGAATAGGATGGCTGGGGGTATAGCTCTGTTGGTAGAGTTCTTGCCTAGCATGCACAAAGCTCTAGGTTTAATCCCCAGCACTGCACAAAGGGCATGGAGGTACATGCCTGGAATCCCAGCACTTGGGAGGTATAGGTAGGAGGATCAGAGATTCAGGATCATCCTCCACTCTATGGCAAGTTTTAGGTCAGTCTGCGATATATGAGATCCTTCCTAGGAAGGAAGGAGGGAAAGAGGGAAGGAGGGAAGGAAGGAAGGAAGGAAAAAGGGGAAAGGAAAGGTAAAGGAAAGGTAAAATGAAAGAATAGGTTGGGCATGTTGCATAGTGATAGAACACTCGCTTAGCACGCATGGGCTCTGGACTTGATTACCCACACTAAAAATGTAAAATAAATTAATAAAAGTTTCAGATTAATAACCCGAGCTTCCACCTACAAAACAGAAATAGAAGGAAAGAAATATGTTAACCTGTTGGAAACATGTTCTTTTTTTTTTGGCCGTTTTGAGACAGGGTCTCCCTGTAGCCTCAGCTGGCCTGGAACTCACTATGTAGACCAGGCTGACCTTGAACTCACAGAGATTTGCCTGCCTCTGCCTCCCAAGTGCTGGGATGAAAGGCATACACCACCACACCCAACAGGAAGCATATTGTTAATATTCTTATATGTTAACATACAATGATATTAGGAGAAATAATGGAATTGGAAATAGAAAACAAAATAGAGGCTGTAATCAAAGAAGACAAACACTGGGGCTGGATATGGAGGCTCATTGCCACAGCACTTGTTTAGCATGCACAAGGCCCTGGCTTCCAACTCCAGCACCAGAAAATGAAAAGACATATGGAAACATAAAGATTAGCATGTCTTTATCCCTGCACTCAGGAGGCAGGTGGATCTCTGTGAGATCTAGACCACCCTGGTCTACATAGTGAGTTCCAGACTGGTTGGGGCTACAGAGAGACCCTGTCACAAAAAAGAAAAATAAGATTAAAGCCTGAAACCATGGTGGAAGGGTCAGACAATGCATGAGATAAATAATGCCCAGCTAGTTTTAAAAAACCAGAGGGAACCATATTAGTCTAACAACCTACTGACAAATTACACATACAACTATATCAAGGAATATATACATTTAGTCAAAGTTTTATCTGAGAATGCTTGGTTTTTGCCCAAGCTTTATCTACATGGCACATTGTAACTAAAAGTACCAGACTGGTGGAACTAACCTTGGATGTTTAACAGCCATACTTCGAGGCCTATACTAATTTGGTCAGAGGTACATAAAGGACAGTTTTGCATCCTTGCCCTCCAAGGTCGACTAAGTTCCAGGGGATTATAAGCATCTCTCAAAATGTCCTGTAACTGTGGTGAGTCATCTGTCCTCTTGATCAAGGAGGCCATGGAGACCCCACGAGATGGACTTGAACCAGTGTCCAGTCTAGAAAGAGGAGGGTCAACACAGAGGAAACATTTCCTCCATGCTTCCAAGTGAACCCAGCCGTGGTCGAGTAGGACCTTTCACTTCTCTTCACATAGATGGAACTGGTAAAAGAAAGGAGCCAGGGGATCCTCCCAAGCCCATGTTACCCCTGAGGAACAAATCCTCAAACAGCCTTAAGAGTTAAAATAAATTGGCTTATCTGGGCCAACTGTAGGGTCTTAAACACCCAAAATGAAAGTATAACCAAAGATTAAAGGGGTCAATATAATTTTTTAAGATTCCATGTGTATAGCTAGAGACTACATAACAAGAAACAATGCCAGACAGGAGATACCTTCGAGTTGTTGGCCAGGGTGGCCCAAGAGACTCCCAGACAGTAACCCAGCATAGAACTGGGTAAATGAACAGCAGACCCCAATCTTATCTAAAGGAATATTGACAACTGATTGCTGCTAGATGAGGAACAGCTGACTAGATTCAGTGGATGGACAAGCACTTGGACCAGAGGGAACCATATTAGTCTAACAACCTACTGACAAATTACACATACAACTATATCAAGGAATATAATATCTGTCTAAGCAAGGTTTATCTGAGAACGTTTGATCTTTCCCCAAACTTTATCTACATGGCACATTGCAATTGGGGATGACAGAGTATATGGGCTCCAGTGGTGGGGGAGGCTATGGGAGGGTGGCATTTGGGACCTGAATATATAGATGAATAAGATTGTTTGGAATGTTCTGTATGATATACACACAACAAATCAACAAATAAAAAAATGAGTTATATTTGAAGAAGAAGCATAAAAACTTACTTCATGTTAATTAGTAGAGGTGATAAACATTACCACTGAAATTTACCTGATTACTTATATCCATACTCAGGAGCCAAGGATCCAAGTGTAATCAACTATTTCAGTGGTAATGTTTATCACCTCTACTAATTAACATTGAAATCTACTTTATACTTCTTCCTCAAATATATTTCTTTAATTTGTTGATTTTTTTTGAGTGTGTATATCACACAGAACATCCGAGATCTTTTTTAAAGGTTAAAACCTCATTCAATTTTATGTTTTACAGGGTTTATACTCAGTTCAATATTGTATAACTGTATTAATTCAACTGTGAACCTAAAAATTTACAGCCACTTTTGAAAGAGATGTATCTTTGCTCCGGAAATTGTTATTGAATATGTTAAAGCTGTAAAGGAATGCTTCTAATCATGTGTTTATTAAATAAACTAAAAGAAAAAAGATTAAAGCCTGATTCTTAAAAATGATCCATAAAGCTGGGCATGGTTACACAAGCCTGTAGTCCCAGCACTTGGGAGGCAGACGCAGGCAGATCTCTGTGAATTCAAGGCCAGCCTGGTCTACATAGTGAGTTCCAGGCCAGCTGGGGCTACAGGGAGACCCTGTCTCAAAAAGACAAAAAAAATCCATAAAATTTATAAACACTTAGATTAGGAAATCAAAACAATAAAGAAGTTACAAAATTTTTATTGTCAGAAATAACAGATAAGATGTTTTATGTTCCACAGACATTAAAGAGGCAATACTAAGAAAAACCCTATGTACATATATTTCTTAAATGTAAAAAAATTTAATCAACACAGTACATTTCAGTACATGTATAAAATGAACAAGGACCAGTATCAGAGTAATTGGTATATACATCATCTCAAACCCTTGTCTTCATAGGGGAAACATTCCAAATCCTCTCTACTAGCTCTTCTGAAATATACAATTAACTGTTATCAACACTAGTTACCTTATTGTGCTATAGAACATTAGAAATTATTCTTGTATCCTGTTGGTGCCACTCTGAGATAATATCTGCTGAAGAGGTGAAAGCAGCAGGATCACTCATTTGAGGCTAGCCTGGGGAATTATTCTTGTATTCAAGGACAGTCCTCTACCCATTAATCATCCTTTGTCCATCCTTTCACCTGTTCCAACCTCTCTTGTATCCTCCACTTCTATGAGAGCAGCCTTTTAGTTTCCACTTATGAAAACATGCATGCAGTATTTGGCTTTCTGAGTTTGGATTATTTTACTTAATATAAAGATTTCTGGTTTCATCCATACTGCTGTAAATGACAGTATTTTGTTCATTTTTGTGGCTGAATAATACACCATTGTGTCTATATACCACATTTTCTTGATATGTTCTGAATATCTGTTGATGAACACCTAGGATGATTCCATGAACTGGTTATTGTGAAGACTGCTGGAAGAAAATGAAAGTGCAGGCATATCTCTTTCACATACTGATTTCCTTTCCTTTGGCTAAATGAACAGAAGAGAGCTTGATTGTTTAATCATATGATACTTTTATTTCTAGTAGGTTTTATTGAGGAACCTCAAAACTTTTCCATAATAGCTGTACTAATTTAACATTACCACAATATTAGTTATTTTTGTATAGCTGCATCCAATATACCCAAGTAAACAACTTACAGAGGAAAATACTTATTTTGCTCATGATTTCAGAGGGTTCAGCCCATGATTGCTTGGCCCTATGTACTTGTGCAAAGCATCATGGCACTGGGAACAAATGGAATAAAAGGCTGTTCATATCACAGAAGACAGGCAGCAGGGAGTGAGAAGGGTGTGGGAACTAGATCTTTCAAAGGCCTGCCACCAGTGGTCCACTTCCTACAACTAGGCTCTACCTCCTCAAGTTTCCACAGCCTCCCAAAATAGCACCACCAACTGGGAACTAAGTGTTCAACATATGATGCTGCAAGGGACATTTCATATTTAAACCACATCAAACACCAAACTTTTTTTTGGTTTGGTCTTTTTGAGGCAGGGTTTCCCTGTAGTCCCAGATGGCCTGGAACTCACTATGTAGACGAGGCTTGCCTCAAACTCACAGAGATCTGCCTGCCTCTGCCTCCAAAGTGCTAGGATTAAAGATGTGCACCACCACGCCTGGCCTAACACTAATCATTTTTAAGTTCCTTTTTCTCTATATCCTCATCAGTATTTGTTCTTCTGCCTGTTTGATAATAGCCATTCTAACTGGGATGAGATGCTATCTTATACCAGCTTTGATTTGCATTTCTTGATGATTAGTAACGTGGAATACATTTGTATTTGCCATTTGCCATTTATGTCTTACTTAAATAAATGACTGTTCGTATCTTTCACCTTTTTTGTGGGGCTGGGGAGAGAACTCATGGCCTTGCATGTCTAGCATGTCCATTTTTCCATCAGCTTTTTAAATTTTTACTTTATTGTGCTAGGGATTAAGCCTACTCTTTGTTATGTAAATTATTTATTTCTGAGACAGTAGTATTTTTTCCTTAAGTTGCTTTTATTTTTAAATTATTTATTTATAACTACACGATTAGAAGAAGTATTTCATTACAAACAGCATTAACACAGCCAATAACAGTTTCCAGAGCAAAGATGTGTCTCTTTCAAAAATGACTGTAAATTCTCAGGCTCACAGTGTTGAATTAATACAGTTATACATTATTGTACTCAGTATAAACCCTATGAGACATAAAATTGAATGAGGTTTTAACCTTTAAAAAGATCTACACTTCCTTTTAAAATACAGTTTCCTACAGAAAGACTCATTTTTAATGCTACTAACACTTAGATGTTTGCACATGCGTCTCTAATCTCTAGGTATCAGATTATTACTAGTCATAGTCAGATCCTTGGCAGCTGAGTATGGATATAAAGTAATCAGGTAGATTTCAGTGGTAATGTTTATCACCTCCACTAATTAACATGAAGTAAATTTTTATGCTTCTTCCTCAAATATAACTTTTTAAAATTTGTTGATTTTTTTGTGTGTATATCATACAGAACATCACAATCTTATTCATCTATATGCCCAGTTCCCAAATGCCACCCTCCCATAGCCTCCCCCCCCCCACCCAGTGGAGCCCATGTACTCTGTCATCCCTGTTATTGTCCACTGTGTTGTTGGCACCCCCAGCTATTCCCCCATGCTTGTCCATCTGCTGATTCTAATCAGCCTATCTAGAGTTCCTTGTTTTAGGAAGATCAGCTGTTCCTCCTCTAGCAGCAATCAGTTGTCAATATTCCTTTAGATAAGATTGGGGTCTTCTGTTCATTTTCCCATTTCTATGCTGGGTTACTGTCTGGGAGTCTCTTGGGCCACCCTGGCCAACAGCTCAAAGGAAGGTATTTCCTGTCTGGCATTATTTCTTGTTATGTAGTCTTTAGCTATACACATGGACTCTTAAAAAATTATATTGACCACTTTAATCTTTTTTAAAAAATTGTTTATTTAATAACCACATAATTGGAAGAAGCATTTCATTACAACAGATAAATGCTAGTGCCAACGAGGGAAAAGTCTCCCTTCGAGTTTTTGGTTAAAGCAGACCAAGAATCTCCTAAAACAATACCACCTATTGCTATAGCCCTTAATTTCCTCTCAGACCATGAAGTTAAGACCCTATTGCTGAAGACAAGAACATACTTTAGACACAGGAATTGGAACAGACAAACTGGAATTTACCTGAAAGCCTCCTTTCTGAAGAATACATGGTCTTTTGAAATTAATTTGTAAGATATATGAAAAAGTTGTAAATTAGCCATAAGAGAAACACTTTGAACATTATCTGTAAGATCATAATTTCTAAGGCCCACCTTAAGATAATGTCACTCTTCGTGAGGAAATTAGTTTATCTGAATGCAAGATTCTTGAGAATTCCTCCATCTCTGAGTGCCAGGAAAGTTTTGACATCCCCAGTGCCTGCCTTCTTCTCTCCATTCTTTGTTTTTTTTTTTTTATTATTTAGAAGAAACATTTCATTACAGCATTAATACGCTCAATACCAAGTTCCAAAGATACATCTCTTTCAAAAGTGACCATAAAATTTTTAGTTTCACAGTTGAATTAATACAGTTATACAATATTGTGCTCAGTATAAACCCTATAAGACATAAAATTGAATGAGGTTTTAACCTCCATTTCATTATTAGAACATACAGTTTCATACAGAAAAAGAATACAGTTACACAATATTGAACTCAGTATAAACCCTGTAAGACATAAAATAGAATGAATTTTTAACCTTTAATAAAGATCTCCGTTTCACTTTAAAATACATTGTTTCTTATAGAAAGACTCATTGTTTTTTCTATTAACACTTAGATGATCTCTATATATCTGATTATTACTGGTCACAGTTGGTTACTTTCTGAGATCCCTGGCATCTGAGCATGGACGTTGGAGCATGCATCTCTAATCTGTGCATCTGATTCTTACTAGTCATGGTCAATTGCACTCGGATTCTTGGCACCCGTGTATGGATATAAAGTCATCAGGTATTCCATTACAGCTTTAACATATTCAGTAACACACTCCAGAGCAAGGATACATCTCTTTCAAAAGTGGCTGTAAATGTTTAGGTTCACAGTTGAATTAATATAGTTATACAACATTGAACTCAGTATAAACCCTGTAACATATAAAATTGAGTGAGTTAACCTTTAAAGAAGATCTCCGTTTCATTTTAAAATATGCTGTTTCCTACTTTTTTAATGCTACTAATGAGATCACAATGGTAATGTTTATCACCTCCACTAATTAGCATGATGTATTTTTTTATTCTTCATCCTCAAATAAAACCCATTTTTTAAATTTGTTAATTTTTTTTGTGTGTATATCACACAAAACATCCCAAACAAACTTATTCATCTATATACCCACTTCACAGATGGCACCCTCCCACAGGCCCCCTACCCCACTAGAGCCCTTATACTATGTCATCCCTGTTACTGTCTGCTGTGTTGTTGGCATCCCGAGCCATTCCCCAAACTTGTCCATCCAGTGAATTTAGTCAGCCTATCTAGAGGTCTTTTTATGCACATGTGTCTTTAATCTCTATGTATCTGATGATTACTAGTCACAGTCAGATACACTCAGAGCCTTAGTACCTGAGTATGGATATAACATCATCAGGTAGATTTCACTGGTAATGTTTATCACTTCTACTATTTAACATGAAGTAAATTTTTATGCTTTCTCCTCAAATATGTCTTTTTAAAAAAATTGTTGATTCTCTTGTGTGTATATCATAAAGAATATTCCCCACAATCTTATTCATTTATATACCCACTTCCCAAATGGCACCCTCCCATAGCCTCCCCTCCCCCCACGTGGGGTCTGCTGTTCATTTTCCGAGTTCTATGCTGGGTTACTGTCTGGGAGTTCCTTTGGCCACCCTGGCTAACAACTCCAAAGAAGGTACCTCCTT
>NW_008346093.1:167610-180021 GCF_000622305.1 Nannospalax galili | reverse complement strand
CTTAAGGTCATTTGAGGATCTGTTCCTCAGGGGTCACATGGGCTTGGGAGGAGCCCATGGCTCCTTTCTTTTACCAGTTCTGCCTATATGAAGATAAGTCAAAGGTCTTACTTGATCATGGCTAGATTCACTTGGAAGCATGGAGGAAATGTTTCCTCTGTGTTGACCCTCCTCTTTGTAGACTGGACACTGGTTCAAGTCCACCTCGTGGGGTCTCCACGGCCTCCTTGATCAAAAGGACAGGTGACTCACCACAGTTACAGGACATTTTGAGAGATGCTCATAGTGCCCGGGAACTTAGTCAACCTAGGAGGGCAAGGGGAAAAACTGTCCTTTATGTACCTCTGACCAAATTAGTATAGGCCTCAAAGTATGGTTGTTAAACATCCAAGAAGATTAGTTCCACCAGTCTGCTACTTTTAATTACCATGTGCCATGTAGATAAAGCTTGGACAAAGACCGAAGATTCTCAGATAAACCTTGCCTAGACATATATTCCTTGATCTAGTTGTGTGTGTGTACTATTTATTTTTGAGACAGGGTCTCCCTATTGCCCCAGCTGGCCTGGAACTCGATATATAGGTCAGGTTGGCCTTGATCTCACAGAGATCACTTGCCTCTGCCTGCTTCCCCCATGACAGTACTGAGATTGAAGATGTGTGTCACCATGCCCAGCCTTCAATAACATTTAAAAATATTTATCATTTTTATTTTATGTATATGAGTGTTATGTTTGCACGTATGTAAGTGCACCTGTGTTGTACAATACCTGTGGAGATTAGAAGAGGGTGTTGTATCCCTTGGAACTGGAGTTATAGATAGTTATTAGCTGCCATGTAGGTGCTGGGAACTGAACCTAGGCCCTCTGCAAGAGCAGCCAGTACTCTGAATCCCCTGAGCCATTGTTTCAGCCTTACAATAACATTTTCTAAAAAAGAAATTAGCATATCTCATAAAAGTGTCTCAAAAAAAGAGACAGTTTCCAGAACGGGAGAAAACATATGAAAATCATGTATCTGATAAAAGATCTGGAGTTCTAAGTGTTTGAAGAACTTTTATAGCTCAACAAAAAAATACAAACATTGCAATTAAAAACTGAAAAAGGGCTGGGCATAGTGTCTTTAATCCCAGAACTCAAGAGTCAGATCTCTGTGAATTAGAGACCAGCCTGGTCCACATAGTGAGTTCCAGGACAGCCAGGGCTACATAGTCAGTCTCAAAAAACAAAATAAAACAATAAAAACAGAGTAAGGATTGTCTACCAATGAAGATACTCAAATGGCCAACAATCACATGAAAAGGTGCTCAGTATGGTTGGTTATTAGGGAAATGCAAATCATAAGCACTACAAGGTACCACTTCACACCTACTTGGATGGCTATAATTGAAGAGAAGTCAGAAAATAAGTGTTAGCAAGGATAAGAAGGAAGTATAACCCTCGTATATCACTGATGAAAAGTGACATAGTACATTCACTGAAGACGTTTGATACTTAAAAATATATTAAGCACAGCTAGGATGTGGTTCCAAAATTCTACTCCTAGGTGCATGCCCAACAGGACTGAAAGTGAGTTTTCAAACATTTTTATGCACGCACATGTTCGTAGCAGCATGATTCACCAAGCCAGAAAGTGGAAATAGCTGAATGTTCACCAAAAGTGGATAAATGAAATGGAATGTTTTCATACATAAAATAAATGAAATGCGGATATATGCAGCAACATGGGTGAGCTTCCAAAACATTATGCTAAGTAAAAGAAACCAGATGCAAAAGATTACATATTGAATGATTATATGAAACATCAAGGATAGGCAAATTCACCAAAAACAAATGTAAATCAGTGATTTTTCAGAGGCTAGAGAGGGAAAGGAATGAAGAGAAATTATTTAATGGGTAAAGTGTTTATACTTTAGAGTGAGGGAACATTTCAGAAGTTAAGGTGTATGGAGTTGGAGAGATGGTGTAGAGGTTACAAGCGTGCATACTGCTTTTACAGAGGACCTGAGTTTGGTTCCTAGCACCCAATGTGGGAAGTTCACAGCTGCTTATAATTCCAGTTCCAGGGGATCCAACACCCTCTTCTGGCCTCCCTGGCACTGCAATTACACATCCACAAACCCACACAGACACGCACATACACAAAATAAAAAATAAAAATTAATAAAAATAAATAGCCAGGCATGGTGGCACATGCCTTTAATTTCAAGGCCAGGTCTACATAGTAGTTCCAGGACATCTGGGGCTACAGAGAGACCCTGTCTCAAAAAGACCAAAAAGAAAAAAAGAAAGAAGTAAAGATGTAGGGGACAACATTGTGAAAAACTAAATGCCATCTAACTCTTGACTTTAAAAGGATTAATTTTGGCCTGATGTGGTGGCAAGCACTAGTAATTCTAACATCCTGGAAGCTGAGACAGGAAGATCTCAAGTTTGAGGCCAGCTTGGGTCACATAGCAAGACTCTTTTTTTTTAAAGATTAATTTTATGGTACATAAATCTCACTTCAGTAACATTCTTTTAAAGAAAGCAACACTGAACCAGGCACGGTAAGCTCATGCTTGTGACTCCAGCATTCATGAGGCTGAGGTAAGAGGCCAGCCACCGAGGGAGATCCTGTTTCAATAACAGCACAAAAAGCAGCACTGTATTTATCTTTATTGTAGAATACAAAATGAAGTACGCTATCAAGTTCTTTTTTAGTTACCATTTTAACCTTTTTTTTGGTCTTTTGAGACAGGGTTTCCTTGTAGCCCCAGCTGACCTGGAACTCACTACATAGACCAGGCTGGCCTTGAAATCATAGAGATCCACCTGTCTCTGCCTCCCGAGTGCTGGGATTAAAGGTGTGTGCCTGGCTAAACTCTTTTTTTGGTCTCATTTTAACCATTTTTAAAAAATTATTTTTATTTTATGTGTATGAGTGTATTGCCTGCATGTGTGTAAGTGCATCCATCTCGTACAATGCTGTGAAGGTCAGAAGAGGGTGTTGATCCCCTGTAAATGGAGTTACAGACGGTTGTTAGCTGTCACGTGAGTGCTGGGAATCAAACCCAAGTACTCTGCAAGAGCAGCCAGTGCTCTTAACCACTGCACCCCTTCATCCAGCTCTTACATTCTTTCCACCAACCTCTTCCACAAACATTTTAACCATTTTTTAACTAAAATTTTTTTATGTGTATGTGCATATGCCTGCTTGTCTCTATGTGCATCACATGCATGCAGTGCCTGGGGATGCCAGAAGGTGTTAGATCCCTTGGAACTGCAGTTATAGTTGTGAGCTGCAGGATATGGGTTCCAGGAACAGAATCTGAGTCATTTGCAAGAGCAGCAAGTGTTCTGAACCACTGAACCATCTCTCTAGTTTCCACCACTGAGTTCTTTCTCAACAATAAGCACAACTGGAACACCTCCTCCCCCCAAAAGATAATGAAGACAAAATGAAGAAAATATTTACAAGTCACCTAGGCAACAAAAAGTTGTTGGAATATATACAATGCACTCTCACAACTCAACAGTTAGAAAATAAACTACTTTAAAAATTGACTCAGTGGTTAAGTGCACTTGCTGCTCTTGCAAATGACTCAGCACCCGCATCATGGCTCACAACCACTGGTAACTCCAGTTTCAGGGGATTTGATGCCCTGTTCTGGCCTCCTCAGGCACCAGGCACACACATGGTGCACATACATTATGTGCAGACAAACATTAATACACATAAAATAATAAAATAAAAATAAATAATTCTTTTAAAATTCCAGCAAAGGGTTTGAAGGTTTTCTTTACTGCTACCTTGTGCATCAGGAACTTGCTCATTTTGTTTCCTGGAACGTGATAGAAGCCAAAGGTTGCTAATGCCTAGCAAGTCTCAGTTCCTGCCACTTAGCCTCTCTGCGGCCAGGTCAGGGATATCTTCTTTCAGGATGCACTTCTGTCCCTTCACTTCCCCTTACTGCCCATGAGTCATTTTATTTCTCTTGATTCAGAAAGCTCTAAAGACGGTTGCCATTTGGCTGACATGTTCATATTGAGCTCTCTGGATGATATGCTTCCAACAACCCCAATTCTGGTGAGATTGCATGGACTGAACTCAAGATGCTAGGGTTAGGAAGAAGATCTTGGAGCCTTCACTAAAGGTCTGGCCTAGAGACTGTACAGAAAGCCCAAGACACCTGGAAATTCAGTGCCCATACAATTAGAGTCATTCACTGCCCAAACATCAAATAAAAACTGGACATAAAATAATATGAAGGAATTATTAAATTTATTTAGGTGTGACCATAATTTTTGTATGTTAAAGATCACTTTCTATGCAGGATATATGCTGGTGTTTATCAGTGAAATAACATCTGGAATGTTCCTTAAAACTACTCCAGGAAAGCAACTTAGTTTGAAATGCAGCCATAAATAGCATGGAGTGGTGAAGAGAAGGGTGAAAGGATGAACAGATGTAGCAAAGTGTGGCCCAGATAAAATAAATATAATAAAATGCCAATTGCAGAATCTAGGTGATAGGGATATTGAATTTCTGTGTATGTTTGAAACTTTTAATAATAAAACATTGGGGGAAAACCCCAATTAAAAATAATTCACAGCTGGGCTGTGGTGGCACACACCTGTAGTCCCAGCACTTGGGAGGTGGGTGGATCTTTGTGAGTTCAAGGCCAGCCTGGTCTACATAGTGAGTTCCTGGTCTATATAGTGAGTTCCAGGCCATCTGGGACTACAGGAAGACCCTGTTTCAAAAAGACAAAAAAAATTGCTGGTTGGGCATGGCAGCACACACCTTTAACCCCAGCATTTGGGAGGCAGAGGCAGGTAGATCTCTGTGACTTTGAGGCCAGCCTGGCCTAGTGAGATCCAGGCCAGGAACTACAGGGAGACCCTGTCTCAAAAAGACCAACAAAATATGACAAACTGATAATTGTTAGAACGAAGACTAGTTCGTAGGAACTCATACACTCTTCTTTCACACATTTAAAATTTTCCAATTTATAAGGTTTTTTAAAAAAATCTTTTTTTTTGAGACAGGGTCTCATGTATCTCAGATCTAGCTTCAAACTCACTGTGGATCAGAGGAAAACCTTGAACTTCTGGTCCTCCTTGGACTTCTGATTCTCTTGTCTCTACCTCCTGGGTTGCAGGGGTGCTGAGAGTGCATTAGCACCCCACCACACCCTGTTTATCTTGTGCTAGGGATCAAACCCAGGCCACATACTAGGCAAGCACTCTACCAACTGGGCTAAGTCCTCAGTCCCTAAAAAATACTTTCAGTGAGATGGTTCTTTAGGCAATCATGTAGGCAAAATAGACAAAAAGACAAATACTATATAACTCCACTTATATGAGGTCCCTAAATTAGTGAAATTCTTAGAAAGAGAAGAGTGATAGCCAGGAGCTGGTGCAAGAAGGGAATGGACAATTGTTATTTAACGAGTATAGAATTTCAGTTTAGCAAGATGAAAAGGTTCTGAAGATTGTGCCACAAAGTGAACACTTAACTGTAGTGAACTGAACACTGTGTATCTGTCACAAAACATGCTTTAAGATTTAACCAGCAAATGGGTCTATAGAGATGGCTCAAAGGCTGAGAGCACTGGCTGTTCTTGCAGAAGATCTGGGTTCAATTCCCAGCACCCACATGGTGGCTAACAACAGTCAGTAACTCCAGTTCCAAGGGAATCTGACGCCCTCTTCTGGTGTCTGTGAGCACGGAACGACACAAGTGCACTTACATTGAGGCAATACACTGAAACACATAAAATTAAAATAATAAATAAAATATTTCTTTAAAAAAGACTTAACTAGCAAACATATTTTGGGGGCATTTGCTGGATATAAGCCACTGTGCTAGGACAATGCAGCATACAAACTCCAGTAAAAAAACAACTGCAGATTTTAGTCATGATGAGGTACTGGAAATACCAATGAAATTCTGGGTAAAATTGATGACAGTTTCAATTCCAGTTTTTCTTTTTTAGGCATCTAAGTATCTAAAGAACTTACTTCTTTTCATTTAGTTCATCTTAAGGATAAATAAGAAATTTTTTATTGGTCAATGCAAAAGTCCTTTTTCAAAACGGAAACGGAAACATTGAGGAACAACTCTTGCAACATACATAAAATATAAATCTAATTGCATAACAATTGAGCATTTAAGCTAACTGTTCTCTACTGTAATGGAAAAAGCAATATACATCAGGACACTGTTTTTTAATTTTGAAATTATGTATTTATGTACTTTTGTGCTCAGATGTGCCATGGTGAGCTTGTGGAGGTCAGAGAACAGCTTGAAGGAGTCAGTTCTCTCTTTCCACCACATGGGTCCCAGGAATCAAACTCATGTCATCAGGTTTGGCAGCAAGTGTCCTTACGTGAGAGGCATCACATTGGTCCTACTTAAAATCTTTTTTATGGGGCTGGAGAGATGGCCCAGTGGTTAAGAGTACTGGTTGCTCTTGCAAAAGACCCAGGTTTGATTACCAATACCCACATGGTGGCTAACAACCATCTGTAACTCCAGTTCCAGGGGGTCCAACGCCCCCTTCTGGACTCCAAGGGCATTGCACAACATGGGTACACCTGTATACATGCATGCAAAACACTCATACACATAAAAATAAATAAATACAAATCTAAAACATTTTTCTATAAATTGTATCTGTATTTCCTTTATTCCACACCAAAAATACATGTTCTCAAAGATGCAGAGGATAACAAGATTGGAATGTCTCATAACTGTTCATATACATTACCTAACTGTGTTAGGGCTCCCAAGACATCCAGAGGCTGGAGGATGTTGTGTACAGGCTCTTTCCTGGGAGGACTCACAGAAGAGCACATTCTTTTGCAACATTTCAGCAACACATGCCACATGCCCAAAGAATCACATTAAGAGATTTGGCAACAAGGGTTTTAAATCCCAAGGTACTCTTTGTTTGGTGTTTATTAAATTTCTAGGCTCTCAGAATGTAAGCCCATGATCAGCATAACTCACCATTTGTGCACTTTAGACCCAGTTAAGCCATCCTTATCAGTGAAGGCACACACTGAGAACACTCTTGAAGAATAGCCAAATGCCATCTTTTCAAAGGATTGCAGTCCCAGGTAATCAGTTCATCTATTGGCTGGTGGACAAGCCCCTCTTCCTCTTTTTGACATGGGAGTCAGCCTGTGTAGCTGTGGCTGACTCTGAAATCTGGAGAGTCTCTTTCCTAAACTTCAAGCAGATGAGACTGTAGGTGTGTGTTCCACTGTGTCTAGATGACCAAACTATCTTTACAGCACAGTTATCAGTAGGAGCCTATCAGCAAGATGAGAGCATCCTGCACTTTTGACCGACATTATACCTTCCAGGGGTCCTGGATTTAGCCAGTTTAAATAAATCTCAGTAACCGCAAAACTACCTTAGAAAGCCAGGTGGCTGCTTCTTAAATTTCTTTTAAAAGTTATTATTACTTAAATTACATGTATGTGTGTGTGTGTATCTGTGTGTGGATTTGTGCAGTGCTGGAGTTACAGGCTGCTATGAGCCACCTGACATGGGTGCTGGGATTCAAACTCAGGTCCTCTGGAAGAACAACACATGCTCTTATAGGCTGAGACATCTCTCCAGTCCCTTAAATTTCTTTTTGTCTGTCCTGAAGTACCAATTCTGACTCAGCAAAACTCTGGTTAGTAAGTTAAAGGGTACCTGAATGCCCTCCAGTACTCAGGCAAGGCCATGGTAGGCAGGTGAACATATAAGCATTAATTCCAGAGGGCACCCACAGCACGATGTACACTG
This sequence comes from Nannospalax galili, assembly GCF_000622305.1. Classification (NCBI taxonomy): domain Eukaryota; kingdom Metazoa; phylum Chordata; class Mammalia; order Rodentia; family Spalacidae; genus Nannospalax; species Nannospalax galili. The sequence goes on along the minus strand of NW_008346093.1, from coordinate 172,237 downwards.
GTTAGGTAGTATGGATTAACAGGGTTCATGGAGGAGCCTGCCACCCAGTTCAGTTCAAATAATTCAGTTTATTGCTTGGTTTCAGAGGAACTGCCTGAAGGTCAGCAGGTTTCTCAGTTTGGCTTATCTATCACATCGATCTGTGCTTCCCACGGGTGTAGGTGACATGCATGCCAAGTGTGGAAGCAGGTGCCACTCTTGCTGTTTCATAGTCTGTACTGCCAGGGATGATGGGAGGCTTGGCAGATAGTTCAGTGAAGAACCTCACAGCAGCTTAGAAATGAAACATTAGGCATTTTTCTACAAGAAGAGAGAACTTCCAGTAGCAATTCTGAAAAAAAAAAATGAAGCCCATCATGGTGCTTGCTCTACTCCCCTGCATCTCCCAGGATTTCCCCCTTTAGTCCATTATTACAAAAGCAGTGTGTCTCACTCCATAATCATAACTTCAGGTTTCCCAATCATTTTACATTCATCTAGATGGACCTGGAAAGATCGTATGTAAGAAGGCAAGACATACTTTCCTAGGAAAATGTCTTTACACAATTTAATGAGAATGACACATGGTGTTCAGAAATTGGTCAGGAAGAGTCCTAAATTTTTTTCAAAATAAGTTTCTATAACCTCCTATTTCATTTGTCCTGATCATCTATTCAGCAAGCAGCCTAGGAAAAATTCAACCCCTTGCTGGGGATAATCAGACTGCCTCAATAAGGTGTGTACCTCAGGAGAGGGGTAGGGCTATCAGTCTTTAGTACAAACTGCAACTCATCTAAAAAGTGAACTCAAGTTAACAGCAAAGAGACAACTTATCTCCAAGAGGTGCTCTGAGTCTGCTATGTAGGAAGTGGGTACTGGGGTCACACATCCTGTGATGTATCCTCCCCCAACCCACAGCTTTTTGTGAGGAATCATGGGTTAGGAATGCAATGTGTCTGTGTAGCAGAATTCTAGAGTCACTTGGCACTGCCATTTCACATGGTCTCCTAGGAGCACGCCCTTTCCAGTCAGCGATTGTCTGTGACCCAGACAATTCTGTCAGCATCCATATTTTCATCAGCATGCATATTTCTGTCATTTATGGCCCCACAGAGTCTGTCCTAAGCTGAGTGCAGTTGTTGAGATGACCTTTCACTTCCGCACTGCTGCAGAGAGACAGAAACAGCACAGACACATTATCTGGTTTTGGTTGAGTCAAGGCCAGGCAATTAAACCTGTACATTTGAGACTTAAAAAAAAACACAGAAGCTTTATTTCCATAGCAGTAAAGCAGAGACATAGGAAGGGCCAGACAGCTGTGTTTTAAGCTTAAATGCCAAACTAAGTTTTCCTAAGAGTCCTGCTTATTTTGTCATTTGGAGAGTCCAAATAGAACTCAAACCTGTGTCTGGGAATCCATCAGGCACTGGGGCTAGACATTTCATGGCAACAAGAACATATTAGCAAATTAAAAGCTGTTTTTGATGACTCCAAAAGTGCATTTCAATGTGGAGATTGCCTCTTTTCTCATTTTCTTTCTTTTCTCTAGAGACTGCCATGGTCAGAAATCATTATTTATGGAGACTTGTTCTGTTTGTAGTTCTCAGTTGAAATTGCAGTTCTCCCACAAGCATCAAAAAGCAAGGGAGCTCTCTGAGTCACTAACACCAGCTTGTTTTTCTTTCCGGCTTTCTCTGTTAGAATGATCCATCTTGTATGGATGAGATAGTGCACATAACATTTTACATCAGTTTGTATTGTACACCCAGTACCACAAAATACAAAGCCTTTGAAAGATTCCTCTCTTTGTTCCTCAAACCTTAGCTATTAAATCAACATTTACAGGATTAGCATTGTAGTCTTGAGATACAAGCTGCAGTGCAGGGAGAGAATGCTATGCTGCAAAGGCAGCTGCTGAGCTGTGGTTGTTTGTTTGTATTTAGCATTTTTGTCTTTGGTTTGCTTGTTCCTTTTGAAATGGGTCTTTCTAAGTTGCTCCAGCTGACCTGGAATTCACTATGTGATTTAGACTGGCCTTAAATTTGTAATCCTCCTGCCTGACTACTGGGATACAAGTGCTCACCACCAGGCTTGGCTTTTTTTTTTTAGAGGGGGGTATCTTTTTGAGACAGGGTCTCCCTGTAGCTCTGGAACTCGCTATGTAGACCAGACTGGCCTCGAACTCACAGAGATCTGCCTGCCTCTGCTTCCCAAGTGCTGGGATTAAAGGTGTGTGCCACCACGCCCTACAGCTTTTTTTTAAAAAAATCCTTTAAAATTTTGATTTATCACAAGCCTTACTCTGGTACTGGAAACTGCTCTCATTATTTTCCTTCCAACTGGAGGAGAGAGCAATGCAAACTTTTAACATTTTAGATCCTTCGAAAGCCCACCTTCAGGAATTAAAAAAAAAAACCTCTTTGCCCACCCACTGTAAGAAGAAATCAGTTACAATCACATTTTTATTGTCTTTAGTTCATTGGAAACTTATTTGGGAGAAATGTTAAGACCCTTTGTCCTCCTACATGGAGGAGAGAACACAACCCAAAGTCATCATTTGAGCTGCATTTTCCCATCCCTTTAGCCCCAAGGCCAAACATGAACAAAGGATCCAGTAAGCCATTGTCTGCTGCTGGATTTACCATTCTCAGATTCTGTAGATAAGAGCTGGGTATAGTGGTACTGGTCAGTTACTCAGAAGGCTGAGGCAGGTGGATCCCTTGACCTAGTATGAGCTAGCCTGAGTAATATAGCAAGACTCTGTCAAAAAAAATCCATAGTAACTTTTACTTGCTTTACCTTTTGCTGTTTTATATTATAAGTAACTCTATAGCCACTTAGGCACCAGGAATTCCTCATCTCACATCCCTCTTTTTTATCTTCCTGCTAGATAATTCTGTAGTCATATTTCAGTGGTGTGTGGACAGTCTACTGAATCCCACCACTACCACCATTGTGTTGCTGGATTACAGATCACCCCCATATTTAACAAACTGCTCACTACAAGGACTCAGGGCACATTAGAAATCACTGCTAAGTCTCCTAACAGCTAAAGAATATGAATTAGAACAGAATTAGCAAAACAAAAGACCCAGACAGCCTGGTATGCTGGAACACATGTGGAATCTCAGGACTAAGGAATCAGAGGCAGAACAGTTGACAGTTGTGAGCCTGGATTATGTAGTGAGATCCTGTCTGAAGAAAAGGCATAGTCAGAAGGAATCCATGTACAAGCTTCCTCATGCTGTCATTCTCATACAGGACACACTCCCCAATCAAAATGCAGCAACAAACCCACTATAGATTCCATGTTCAAGGTTTTTATTTTAGGTTTTATCTGCCTAGTGTGTACCAATAATCCAGACTTCCAGCAGGAAAGTAGATGGCCAACATAAACCACACTGAGCACAATGAGCCACCTTGATGAGTTAGGGAAGGGTCAGAACCACCTCTAGTGTTCTCAAATGCTAGACACAGGCCAACATTGTGAAGAGGCCTGTCACATGATACCAGTCTCAAGCCTGCTCTTAACCGTCTGGGCACCCACATCATTTAGTCTCAGAATAACAATACTAATACCATTGATAAAATTACTGAGAATAGTTTAAAACCATGAATATATTTACTCCATTATCTCCCAACAGTTTTCATAGTTATACAATAGCCACTTTACCAGAGCTATTACACATCTCCTTTTTAACTGATATTGTCTTAGCTCTTGGTTCAATGCCCAGCATCCATCCAGATGTCCTGTTATTTAACAGATTCTGCAGGAAGTACTTATATGGACAATAGTTCTTGAGTTCATCCATGTTAAGAACAGTGTGTCCAAGTCCTTTAGAGTTGAAAGTTTCACTTTGTATAAGCTCCTTGGCTCACATTTTCTTTCCTGATATAGCCTATGACTCCACTCCATTCTGGTATAAAGGTTTGCTGTCAACCAGATGCCATAATTGCGTAACAATTAATAAGAATATAAGTTTTTGTCGGTCACTCTGGGTAGATATTCTTAGTTTCAGGTACATGACATACTCTCTCAGATATTTTTATACCCCGTACAGTCACTCAAGAATCTCCCCCGCCTCTCATTTATCCCACAGCTAATATTTGTTCATTCTTTTCTGTTTTTTTCCTTTCACATCTCAGTTTGGATGGTTTCTACCACTTCAAGTTAGGGAACCACTTCAAGTTCACTAATTTTTTCATCTATAAAATCTAGTCTGCTGTTAACGTTATCTGATGCATTTAAATTTTTTTATTTATTGTTTTTATTTTATGTGTGTGAGTGTATTGTCTGCATATATGTAAGTGCACATTTGTCGTGCAATGTCCACGGAGGTCAGAAGGGGATGTCGGATCCCCTGGAAATGGAGTTGCAGGTGGTTTTTAGCCACCATGTGGGCGATGGGAATTGAACCTGGGTCCTCTGCAAGAGCAGCCAGTGCTCTTAACCACTGAGCCATCTCTCCAGCCCTATCTAATGCATTTTTAAAATTTCTATTTGAATTTTTAAAAAATCTCTTTTGAACTTGTGGGATAGAGTTATAATGACTGTTTTAATATTCCTGACTATTTGATTCTAAGTATCCCAGGCTGACCTTAATCCACATGTCTCTAACTTCTGTGTGTTGGGATTAGGACTCCTGGT
>NW_008346093.1:163858-167592 GCF_000622305.1 Nannospalax galili | reverse complement strand
TCTCTCTCTCTCTCTCTCTCTCTCTCTCTCTCTCTCTCTCTCTGATGGTTTGGGTGGAACCCAGGGCCTCATTCACACTAAGTGAGCTATATACCCTGTCTTATGCCCCTGGTTATTTGGATTGGCTCTGAGTCACTGTGAATTTTACCTCTCTTGGGGCTAAATACTAACATACATTTGGTCTGGGGCTAATTTTGTCCCCAATATTGAGGTATACACATTCTGAGTGCTCTACGCAATTCCCTGTCAATTATAAGGCTTTCTATTCTAGATATAGGGAGCAGAAACTGTTTCCAGTGACTATCCTGCTTAATTCTTTGTGGTAGTTCTTGGCCAAGCCTTAGGTCATGAGCTGAGGAAGACTCAGCTGAAGACTCAAGGGAACCCTCTGCAGAGATTTGGAGCTCTTTCTCTCGCCATGTGGCTCTCTCCGCTCCAGGGTCCTGGGAATTCCAGTTGCCTTGGTCTCCTGGAACTCTCAGATCTTTAACTCGGGGACAGCACTAAGCTCTGTCTGGAGTCCATCAGTCTCACTTCATTTGTTTCCCCTTTCTCAGGGATCACTGTTCTTCACTGTCCAATATCCAGTGTCCCGAAGACTATTGTTTCATATATTTTTTCATTTTCGGCTGTTTCAGGTGGGTGAGTAAATTTGCTATTTGTTGTTTCATCTTGGCCACAAGAGAAGAAAGTCTGGTGTTCTCTTTCAATATGTAGTTTTAAATTTTTTTGTTTCTTTTTGCACCATAGAGGATGGAACCTAGAGCCTCACACACGCTAGGCAACTGTTCTACCATTGAACTACATGCCCTGTCCTTTTTTGTTTCCATTCCAGAAATTTCTGAAAGAATAGTTTTTGGCATTTGTTTTCTTTCCCTAGCCCTTGTTTTCTTCAAGATTTCCTACGTTATATTAATTGGATCTTTTTTTTCTAACTTTGTTATTCATCATTTGCTTTTCAAATCTCTCTCCCCCCCGCCCCCCGCAGTACTAGGAATTGAACCTAGGACTCCAGACACGCTAGGCAAGTGGTCTAGCACTGTGCTATATCCCAAGCCCTTCTCCTTTGTGTATGTGCATGGTGCATATGTGTGTACATGTTCATGTGTGTACAGGTGTGTGCACACATGTGTGCAGATAAATATGGGGGACAGAGGCCAATATTAGGTGCCTTCCTCTATTGCTTTTAACCTTATTTTTATTTTTTTAAATTCATTTTATTTTATGTGTCTGAGTGTTATGCCTGCATGTGTGTAAGTAGATCCGTGTTGTGCAGTGCCCACAGAGGACAGAAGAGGGAGTCAAATTTCCTGGAACTGGACGATAAAGTTATTAGCTGCCATGTGGGTTCTGGGATTTGAGCCCAGGTCCTCTGCAAGAGCAGGCAGTTCTCTTAACTGCTGAGCCATCTCTTCAGCCCCTTGACCTTATTTTTTGAGACAGAGTCTCTTCCTGAACCTTGAGCTCAGCAATTTCGCAAGACTATCTATCTGGCCATCAAGTTCCGAAGATCCTCTTGTTTATTCCTCCCCAGTGCTAGGATTGCAGGCATGTGAAACCATTTTGTATATGGGATGCTGTATACCATTTTGCATAGGGATCCAAACTCAGGTTCTTATGCTTGCATGGCAAGCATTTCCCCAGCCTCATCTTTCTTATTTTTAAAACATGCTTCTTATTTCAGCTTTCTAGTTCTCTTGCTTTTTAAAATTTCATTACATAGCCCAAGCTGGCCTTGAATTCACTTGGTGGCCCAGACTGGCCTCAAATGTGATCCTTCTACTCAGTCTCCCAAGTGCTACCTTCTATTTCTCTTAAGCCAACAAGTGCTGTGTTTATTCACTTTGTGTCATTTGAAATTTATTCTACTCTTCTGAATTTTTTTCTTTTATTTCCAAATATTTCCTGAAACTTACCATCATTTCTGAGTTCTAAGGTTTTCATTCACTGTCTTGAATCACTTTCCTGTTTTTAGAAAATTTTTTTGATTTATTTATTTTTATTCTATGTGTATGAGTATTTTGTCTGCATATATGCAAATGCACCCATGGTGTACAAATCCTAAGTTGGCCAGAAGAGAGAGTCGGATCCCCTGGAACCGGAGTTTCACAGGGTTGTTAGCCACCATGTTGGTGCTGGGGATTGAACTCAGGACCTCTGGAAGAGCAGCCAGTGCTCTTAACCACTGAGCCATTTCTTCAGTTCCTTGAGTAATTTATCATAATGTCTCTTAGCTTGCTCCAAATAGCTTGCTACACTTTTTGTAAATATATGTTTTTATTAAATTTTTGTGCATTTCACACAAAACATCTTAATCTTTATAACCCCTCCCCCATCCACACCCCTCCATAGCCCCCCCACCAGATTCCATATATTCTGTCATATGTTAGGACTTATCAAGTCAAGTTTGTGTACCCAGATGCCCCTCGGTGCAAGTTCATCCACTGAAGTATGGTCAGCCTGTCTAGAGTCTCTCCCTTAAAGACAATCAGTTCTTTCTCACCCAGCAGTAATCAGCTGCCAAAAGTTCTTCAGCTAAGGCTGGGGCCTGCTGCCCATTTCCCCAGTTCTATGCTGGGTTTTTGTCTGAGTTTGGTTCCTGTAGTTTTGATCTGTTCTGCAAGCGTATGTTTCTGGCATGCTTTCAAGGACTCTAATAATGGCATTTTACCCCTTACCCTTTCATTCTTATAGTTGCAGGGGATGTCCCTTTGTATATTTCTGTTGTTCTTTATATTAAATTAGTGTTCCTGAACTTTCAGAAGAAGGTGGGGTTCAGGGCTGATTTTCAAATGTCAGAGCTCCCTCTTCTGTTGTTTTTGCATAGTGCTAAAATTATGCGAGTTTATTTCTGAGTTTTCTTGGCTCTGTTCCCCCATATTGGCATAGACATTCTCTTACCGAGGTGTGCTGGATAGCTTTAGTTATCAGCTTGACACACATGGGTAGAGGGAGACTCAATTGATGAATTTCCTCTGTGGCCAGGTTGTGGGGTAACTTCTTGGTTATTGAATGATGTGGGAGGGCTCAACCCACTGTGGGTAGTGCCATCCATGAGCAGGTGGGCCTATTTTGTATAAGAAAGCAGGGGCCAAGAGAGCAAACCAACAAGTAGCGTTTCTCTATGGCCTGTGCTTCAGCTCCTGCCCCTAGGTTCCTGCCCTGAGTTCCTACCTTGGGCTTCCTCAGAGATGAACTGTGATTTGGGAAACGTAAGCTAAATAAACCCTTTCCTCCTCAAGTTGGTATTGGTCAGAGTGTTTTGTTACAGCAAATGAAGGCAGGCTAGAACATGAGGTAAGTTGAATAATGAGCCCCCCCCCCCGAGAAATCCATGTCTTTAAAATTTTTTTTAAATTTAATAAACACATGACTAGAAGAAGCATTTCATTACAACTTTAACATATTCAGTAACACATTCCAGAGCAAGGATACATCTCTTTCAAAACTGGCTATAGCCGGGCATGGTGACACACGCTTTAATCCCAGCACTTGGGAGGCAGGGTCAGGTGGATCTTTATGAGTACGAGGCCAGCCTAGTCTACATAGTGAGTTCCAGGACAGCTGGGGCTGCAGGGAGACCCTGTCTCAAAAAGACAAAAACAGGTGGCTGTAAATTTTTAGGTTCACAGTTGAATTAATACAATTATACAATATTGAACTCAGTATAAACCCTGTAAGACATAAACCTGAATGAGTTTTTACCCTTTAAAGAAGATCTCCATTTCATTTTA
>NW_008346093.1:161617-163840 GCF_000622305.1 Nannospalax galili | reverse complement strand
CACTTAGATGTTTGCACATGTGTCTTTAATCTCTATGTATCTGATGATTACTAGTCACAGTCGGTTACACTCGGATCCTTAGTACCTGAGTATGGATATAAAGTCATCAGGTAGATTTCACTGGTAATGTTTACCACCTCTACTATTTAACATGAAGTACATTTTTATAGTTCCTCCTCAAATATGTCTTTTAAAAAAATTTGAATTTTTTTGTGTATATCATACAGAACATCCCAAACAATCTTTTTCATCTATATACCCACCTCCCAAATGGCACCCTCCCGTAGCCTCCCCCCTCCCACACACTGGAGCCCATATACTCTGTCATCCCTGTTACCATCCACTGTGTTGTTGGCACCCCCAGCCATTCCCCAGTGCTTGTCTGTCTGCTGAATCTAGTCAACTTATCTAGAGAGCCTTGTTTTAGGAAGATCAGCTGTTCCTCATCTAGCAGCAATCAGTTGTCAATATCCCTTTAGGTAAGTTTGGCGTCTGCTGTTCATTTTCCCAGTTCTATTCTGGGTTACTCTCTGGGAGATTTTTGGGCCACCCTGGCCAATAACTCAAAGGAAGGTATCTCCTGTCTGGCATTGTTTCTTGTTATATAGCCTTTAGCTATACATATGGACTCTTATAAAATTATTGACTCCATTAATCTTTGCTTATACTTTCCTTTTGGGTGTTTAAGACCCTAAAATTGGCCCAGATAAAACAATTTATTTTTACTCTTAAGATTGTTTGAGGATCTGTTCCTCAGGGGTAATGGGCTTGGGAGGAGCCCCTGGCTCCTTTCTTTTACCAGTTCCATCTATGGATAAGTCAGATAAGTCAAAGGTCATGCTCGACCATGGCTGGCTTTGCTAGGAAGCAGGGAGGAAATGTGTCGTCTGTGTTGACCCTCCCCTTTGTAGACTGGACAGTGGCTCGGTTCCATCTGGTGGGGTCTTTACAGCCTCCTTGATCAAGAAGTTAGGTGATTCACCACAGTTACATGATATTTTCAGAGATGCTCATAGTCCCCTGGAACTTAGTCAACCTAGGAGGGAAAGGAGCAAAAACTGTCCTTTATGTCCCTCTGTCCAAATTAGTATAGGCCTCAAAGTATGGCTGTTAAGCATCAAGAAGGTTAGTTCCACCAATCTGATACTTTTAATTACCATGTACCATGTAGATAGAGCTTGGGCAAAGACAAAACGCTCTCAGATAAACCTTGCCTAGACATATATTACATTTTTTGGTCTGGTTGTATGTATAATTTGTCAGTAGGTTGTTGGCCTAATATGGTTCCCTCTGATTTTCTAAAATGAGCTAGGCATTATTTGTGTCTCATATTGTCTAATCCTTCCATGGTTTCCCCATTTCAGGTGCCCCTGTTTTTCCCATTTCTCCCTTAATAATACCCTTCTCCTATGGTCCCACCTCTCTTGAGCTCCTTCTTTACCTTTATCCTCTAGGTTCCTTGTATAACCTTCCATCCCCCCTCCCCTTAAAATAATCCCATTTTTATCCATATCTCCCTTGTTAACACCTGTTTTCTACTGTTCTTTGCTTTCAGATTCTTTCTTTTCCTTTACCTCCCTGATTCCTTTTCATTATCCTGTTTCCTATAGTTATGTCTGAATACATGCTCTCTTATAAGGATTTGGGGCTAGGATCCACATATGAGGGAGAACATATGTTGTTTTTTTTTTCTGAGTCTGTATTACTTCACTTAGTATAAGTTTGTAGTTCCATTCATTTACCTGCAGATTTAATGATTTCATCCTTCTTTACTGCTGAGTAAAATTCCAATGTATAAATGAACCACATTTTCATTATCCACTTGTCAGTTGAGGGACACTTAGATTGCTTCCGTCTCTTAGCTATTGTGAAAAGAGCAGCAACAAACATGGATATACAAGTGTCTCTGCAATAGGATGAGTTCTTTGAGTATATGCCAAAGAGTGGTGTAACTGGGTCAAATGGTAGGTTCAGTTGTAGTTTTTTAAGAGTTCTACAAACTGCTTTCCATAGGGGTTGAAAAGTTTGCAGTCCCACCAGCAGTGGATGAGCGTTCCCCTTCCCCCACATCCTCTCCAACATTTGGTATCATTTGTTCTCTTGATCTTAGCCAGTCTGACTGGGGTAAGATGAAATCTTAAAGTGGTTTTAATTTGCATTTCCCTAATTTCTAGTGATGTTGAACACCTTTTAAGATGCTTCTTAGCCATCTTTATTTCTTCT
>NW_008346093.1:134377-161501 GCF_000622305.1 Nannospalax galili | reverse complement strand
TCACTTCCTTGGTTGCTTCTTTTGATGTACAGAAGCTTTTTAGTTTAAGGTGGTCTCATTTGTTGATTCTTGACCTTGGTTTCTGGGCAGTTGATGTCCAGTTTAGAAAATCCTTTCCTACGCCTATATCGTGTAGGTTTTTCCCAATGTTTTCTTCTAACAGTTTCAGAATTGCAGGCTTTACCTTGAGGTCTTTGATCCATTTGGAATTGACTTTTGTGAAAGGTGAAAGATAGGGGTTTAGTTTCATTCTTCTACAGGTGCAGATCCAGTTTTGCCAGAACCATTTGCTGAACATGCTGTCTTTCCTTCAGTGAATGTTCTTGGCTCCTTTGTCAAATATCAGGTGGCTGAAACTGAATGTACTCATATTTGGGTCTTCAATTTTGTTCCATTGATCTATGTGTCTATTTTGGGGCCAGTACCAGGTTGGTTTTATGACAATCGCTCTGTAATACAGTTTAATATCTGGTATAGTAATGCCCCCAGCATTCCTCTTAGTGCTCAGGTTTGCTTTGGCTATCCGAGGTCTTTTGTGATTCAATATGAATCTTAGGATGGTTTTTTTCCAATTCTATGAAAAATGTCATGGGGATATATTTTTCCCATCCTGTCACCTTAAGGTAGTGCCTGTCCTTGAAAGTAAGATGAGTTTCTTGCAGACAACATAAAGATGGGTTTTGTTTCCTAATCCATTCAACTAGTCTGTATCTTTTGACTGGGGAGTTCAGTCCATTGATATTTAAAATTACTAATGAAAGATGTGTGTTGAATCCTGTCATTCTTATTTCTGTTCACAGTCTTGATATAGCTGTGCATTTCCATGGTTATACCTTCATTGAAGTTCTTTCCATCACCCCTTGTGTATAATCCTTTCTTCAGCTCTTTGTGTTGCTTCAAGAACTCTCTGAAGGACTGGGTTTGTGGACATGAATTCTTTCAGCCTATTTATGTCATGGAAGATTTTTCTTTCCCCTTCAACTATGATAGACATTTTGGCTGGGTAAAGTAATCTGGGTTGGCATCTGTGGTCATTACAAATTGGGAATACTTTGGTCCAGGCTCTTCTGGCTTTCATAGTTGCACATGGTTTCCGAGCTCGTGAGCTATCCGGACGTGAAGAGACTTCTACTTGCATAACAGAGGACCCCAACACATTTAGTGTTTTTACTTTGATGTGCTGTGGAGGGTTTCTTTTCTGGTCCTGTCTATTTGGTGTTCTATATGCTTTTTGTATTTATATGGGCATGTCTTCTTTAAAAAAAATTACAAAAACTTTATTGAGAATTTCATACATTCATATAAGGTGTTTTGATCAAATCCATGCTCACTCCCTCCCCTCCAACATTCCCCACTCTGAAGAGGTAACCCTAAAATCTTTTAAGGATTAGATACAAGCTCCCAAATAGTTTTGACACTTTTGGCCTTGGAACAGAGCACGCTGCTAACAGGCTCAAGGACATTTTGACTTTTAGCCAAGAAACTGGCTACATTTATTTGGGGTCTTTTAACCCTAACTGCCTAGCCAATTCTTACCTCCTATTCTTATCATGCCATCCTCTGAAGGGGTTACCCAAATTGCCAATAGGGAACAGGGACGCAGACCGCTCTGGCTTCTTCCATGCTGAACAGGGATGCAGGGTGAGGCAATTGGAGTACCCCTTCAGTGGGTCTATCTAAAAGACTCCCAAATTGCATAACTCTTGTCTCTAAGGGGAGAAGAAAGTCCTTGAATCATGAATGGGATATGTGAAGGATAAGTAAAGGCAAAAGTAGTTAGCATTGCAAGTTCCAGACAGGGAACCAGAAAAAGGTCATAACAGGGCAATTTTCAAAAGTTCATATGAGAGTCCATTGGAGTTTCTTGACAAGGGCTTCCAAAAGCATCCCTCTATTGGGTTCTTCCACATTTGTCTTTTGTCTTCTAAGGCTGGACTAGTTGGCTGGGAAGAGTAGCTGGATACTCAGGTGAGGGTCCAGGGACCCTGCTTGGCACTCCTTTAATGAATGAGCACAACCATCCACAAGCCCAATTGTGACCATGTTTAGTGATCAGGCTCAGCCAAAGTCGTGATGGTGGTAGTTTTTTCCTGTAGAAGGGACTGCTGTATAGCATCATCTTATTAAAAGGACCTGGAATTTAAGAGAATTTGGTGCTAGGAGCCTCATATGAGGGAGTACATACGTCATTTGTTTTTCTGAGTCTGTGTTACTTCACTTAGTATAACAGTTTCTAGATCCATCCCTTTATCTGCAAATTTCATTATTTCATCTTTCTTTACTGCTGAATAGAACTCCATTGTGTAAATATACCATATTTTTGTTAACCACTACTCAGTTGAGGGATACTTAGGCTGCTTCCATCTCTTAGCTATTATGAAAAGAGCAGCAACAAATTTGGTTGTACAAGTGTCTCTACAATAGTATGAGTCCTTTCGGTATATGCTGAGGAGTGGTATAACCAGGTCATATGGTAGGTTAATTTTTAGTTTTACAGAGTTCTCCACGCTGTTTTCCATAGAGGCTGCATGAGTTTGCAATCCCACCAGCAGTGAATGAGCGTTCCCTTTTCTCCACATCCTCGGCAGCATTTGGTATCATTTGTTCTCTTGATCCTAGCCAGTCTGATTGGGGGTGAGGTGATACCTTAGGGTGGTTTTAATTTGCATTTCCCTAATTACTAACGATGTTGAACAGCTTTTGAGATGTTTCTTAGCCATCTTTATTTCTTTGAAAACTGTTTAGATCTTTAGCCCATCTTTTAATTGGGTCATTTGGTTTCTTGCCTCTTTGTTTTTTGAGTTCTTTATATGTTCTGGATGTTAACCCTTTGTCAGATGTGTCACTGGTGAAGATTTTTTCCCATTCTGTGGGTTTTCTCTTCACTTTTTTGATTGTTTCTTTTGCTGTACAGAAGCTTTTTAGTTTAATGAGGTCCCACTTATTGATTGCTGATCTTACTTCCTGAGCAACTTCTGTCTGATTCAGAAAATCCTTTCCTATACCTATACCCTGTAAGTTACTGCCAATATTTTCTTATAAAATTTCATGGTTTCCAGTTTCGGGTTGAGGTCTTTGATCCATTTGGAGTTGACTTTTGTGCAAGGTGAAAGATAAGGATCTAGTTTCATTCTTCTACAGGTAGAGATCCAGTTTTGCCAGCACAATTTGTTGAAGATACTGTCTTTCCTCCATTGTGTGTTCTTGGCACCTTTGTCAAATATCAGGTGGCTGAAATTGCATGTACTCAGGTTTGGATCTTCAATGATGATCCATTGATCATGAGTCTTTTTCTGCACCAGTACCATGTTGTTTTTATGACTATGGCTCTGTAATATACTTTGAGATCTGGTATAGTAATCCCACCAGCATTGCTCTTTGTGCTCAGGGTTGCTTTGGCTATCCGTGGTCTTTTGTGCCTCCATGTGAATTTAAGGATACATTTTTCTAATTATGTGAAGTATGTCACTGGGATTTTGATTGGGATTGCCTTGAATCTATATATTGCTTTTGTTAGGATGGTAATATTTACAATATTAATTCTTCCAATCCATGAGCATGGGAGGTCCTTCTATCTCCTGGTGTCTTCCTCGATCTCTTTCTTTAGGGATTTAAAATTTTCATTGTAGAGGTCTTTGGTGTCTTTGGTCAGATTTATTCCAAGATATTTTAATTTTTGCAGCAATTGTGAATGGGAGCATTTCCCTGTGTTCTTTTCCAATTCCTTGTTATTGGTATATAGTAAGGCTACTGATTTTTGTAGATCAATTTTTATAACCTGCCACTATACTGAAAGTGTTAACCAGTTCTAGGAGTTTTTTAGTGGAACTTTTGGGATGATCTCTTAGGTATAGTATCCTATCATCTGCAAAAAGTGATAGTTTGACCTCTCCTTTTCCAATTGGTACTTCTTTAATTTCCTTCTCCTGTCTTATTGCTCTAGGAAGAGTTTCAAGCACTATGTTGACAAGTAGTGAAGATAGTGGACATCCTTGTCTGGTTCCTGATTTTAATGGAATGCTTCCAGTTTTTCTCCATTTAGAATGATATTGATTGTGGGTTTGTTGTATATAGCTTTAATTATGTTGAGGTATGTTCCCTCCAGTCCAGATGCCTTTTCTGCATCTATTGAGATGACAGTGTGGTTTTTGTCTTTGAATCCATTTATATGATTAATGATGTTTATTGGCTTGTGTATATTGAACCATCCCTGCATCTCTGGGATAAAGCCTACTTGATCATGGTGGATGATCTTTTTGATGTGTGTCTGTATGGTTTGCAAGTATTTTGTTGAGAATTTTTGCATCTGTGTTCATTAAGAATACGGGTCTCTAGTTTTCATTTTTGGTTGTCTTTACCTGGTTTGGATATTAGAATGATCCTGGCTTCATAGAAGGAATTTTGGAGTTCTTCCTCTATTTCTATCATTTTGAATAATTTAAGTAGTATTGGTTGGAGGTCTCCTTTAAATGTCTGGTAGAATTCTGCTGTAAATCCATCTGGGCCTGGGCTTTTTTCAGTTGGGAGGCTTTGTATGACTGTTTCAATTTCCCTATATGTTATGGGTCTGTTGATCTCTTCTTGGTTTAACTTTGGAGGGTCCCATGATTTCAGATATCCATATATTTCTTTTAGACTTTCAGATTTAGTAGCACATAGGTTTTAAAAATAGTCTCTTATAATGGTCTGGATCTTTTGGGTGTCTGTTGTGATGTCTCCCCTTTCATCTCTAATTTTGTTGATTTGAATTTGCTCTTTCCTTCTTTTGGTTAACTGGGCTAAGGGTCTGCCTATCTTGTTTAGTTTTTCAAAGAACAGCTATTAGATTCATTAATTCTTTTTTGTATTGTTTTCTTTGCTTTTATTTCATTAGTCTAAAGGAATACTGGCAACTGATTGCTGCTAGATGAGGAAGATCTGAGCTCCCTAAAACAAGGAACTCTAGATAGGCTGACAAGATTCAGTGGATGGACGAGCACTGGGAAATGGCTGGGGGCACCAACAACACAGTGGACAATAACAGGGATGACAAAGTATACGGGTCCATGGAGGGGGGAAAGTTTATGGGGGCTGTCATTTGGGATGTGGGTATGTAGATGAATAAGATTGTTTGTGATGTTCTGTATGAAAAACACAAAAAATCAACAAATAAAAAATTTGTTATATTTGAGGAAGAAGCATAAAAATTTGCTTCATGTTAATTAGTAGAGGTGAAAAATACTACCATTAAAATCTACCTGATGACCTTATATCCATGCTCAGGTGCCAAGGATCTCAGAAAGTAACCGACTCTGACTAGTAATACTCAGGTACATAGAGATTAGAGATGCATATGCAAACATCTAAGTGTTGGTAGCATTAAAAATGATATTGTTTTCTGTATGAAACAATATATTTTAAAATGAAATGCAGATGTTTCTTAAAGGTTAAAACCTCATTCAATTTTATGTCTTATGGGCTTTATACAGAGTTCAATATTGTATAACTGTATTAATTCAACTGTGAACCTAAAAATTTACAGTCAATTTTGAAAGAGATATATCTTAGCTCTGGAAATTGTTATTGAATATGTCAATGCTGTTGTAATGAAATGCTTCTTCTAAGTATGTTGTTATTAAATAAATAATTTTTAAAAATTAAAAAAAATAGTCCCTTATAATGGTTAAGATCTTTTGGGTGTCTGTTGTGATGTTTTCCCTTTCATCTCTGATTTTGTTTATTTGGATTTGCTCTTTCTTTCTTTTGGTTTACTGGGCTAAGGGTTTGTCTAGCTCGTTTAGCTTTACAAAGAACCAGCTCTTGGATTAATTGATTCTTTGTATTGTTTCCTTTGTTTCTATTTCATTGATTTCTGGTGTGATTTTTGTTATTTCTTCTCTTCTGCTGGGTTTGGGTTTCATTTGTTCTTGCCTTTCCAGTGCCTTGAGTTGCAGTGTTAGGTCATTTATTTGGGCTTTTTCCAATTTTTTAATGTAGGCACTTAGAGCTGTATACTTACCTCTTAGGACTGCTTTTAATGCCTCCCAAAGGTTGTTCTTGTGTTGTTCAGTCCTTTTCATTGAATTCCAGGAATTCTTTTATTTCTTTCTTAATTTCTCCTTTGACCCACTCATTGTTTAGGAGTGTGTTGTTCAATCGCCACGAGTTTGTGTAGTGACTAGGGCTTTGTCCAGTGTTGATTTTGAGCTTTATTGCTGTGTGGTCCCATAGCATGCATGGAATTATTTCAATATTTTTGTATTTGTTGAGTTTTGTTGTTTCGCCCAGGCTAGTCTTCAGTCTACAGCAGCAAGATGAACTCACCAGTGAGAGAGAAGGCAAGCGGTAAAAAGCAAGTGCTCTCCTCTGCCATGGCCTTTCTGCGATCAGAAGGTAACACCCACATTTAGGGTGTGTCTTCTAGCTTCAGATGATCCAATCAAGAAGATCTCTCTCATTTTAGTTAATCCCAGATCCAGTCAAGTTGACACCCAGGATTAGCCATCACACCGAGTAGGTGGTCAATTTGTGAAAAATTTCCATGAAGTGCTGAGTAGAAAGTGTATTCTTTGGTGTTTGGGTGGAATAATCGAAGGATGTCTGTTAGGTCCATTTGATGCATGGTGCCATTTAATTCAGATGTCTCTCTCTTTATTCTTTGTCCAGTTGACCTGTTTAATAGTGGGGTATGGAAGTCCCCTTTGTGAATTTAGGTGCACCAGAATTTGGTGCATATATGTTAAGGATTATAATATCTTCTTGGTTAACTGTTCCTGTGATCAAAATGAAGTGACCCTCCTTATCTCTTCTGATTAGTTTTGCTTTGAAGTCTATTTTGTCAGATATTAGAATTGCAGCCCCTGCTTGTTTCTTAGTGCCATTTGCTTGGGATATTCTTTTCCATCCTTTTACCTTAAGGTAGTGCCTTTGAAGGTGAGATGGGTTTCTTGCAGACAGCGAAGAGATGGATTTTGTTTCTTAATCCATTTGCTTAGCCTGTGTCTTTTGACTGGGGAGTTCAGTCCATTGATTTTTTTAAGGTTATTATTGAAACTTGTGTATTGGTTGCCATCATTTTTATTGCTGTTTGTGTTCTCTGTGTAATTTTGTGTTTCCTAGATTATATCTTTATTTATTTTCTTTCGTTGCTCCGAGGTATAGTTGTTTCTCTCTCTCTCTCTGCTTTCTGTGTTGCTTCAAGTATTCTTTGAAGGGCTGGTTTTGTGGACATGTATTCTTTCAGGCTTTTCGTGTCATGGAAGATTTTTCTTTCCCCCTCAACTATAATAGATATTTTTGCTAGGCATAGTATTCTGGGCTGCCATCTATTGTCATGTGGACCTGGAAATACCTTGGGCCAGGCTCTTTTGGCTTTCATAGTTTGCATTGATAAGTCGGCTGTAATTCTGATAGGCTTTCCTTTGTATGTGACCTGTTGTTTTTCTTTTGCTGCTTTCAGTATTCTCTCTTTGTTCTGTACATTTGTGTTTTTACTATGATATGTTGTGGGGAGTTTCTTTTCTGATCCTGTCTATTTGGTGTTCTATGTGTTTTCTGTATTTGTATGGGGATGCCATTCCTTAATTTTGGGAAATTCTTTTCCACAATCCTGTATAAGATCTCATCAATATCATTAACCTGAAATTCTTCTCCTTCCTCTATTCCTATGATCCATAGATTTGGTCTTTTCATTATATCCCACATCTCTTGCATATTCGACTCCTGTGTTTTTTTAAATTTTTTCATAATCTTTGCTTGAGTGGTCCAGTTCTTCAGCTTTATCCTCCAGTGTTGATATTCTGTTTTCCATTTCATTCATTCTAGAGGTGAGGCTTTCCCCTGTTGTTCCAATTTGGCTTATTGAGTTTTGTGCTTCCTTCTTCATTTCTGCCTGAGTTTTCTTCAATGTTTTTATCTCTTTCGTGAATTCATTCAGAAGTTTATCACTATCTTTTTTTAGCTCTTTGATTTGTTTGTTTGTGTGTTCTTTAAACTCATTGAATTCCTTGATCGTGTTTATGATTGCTCTTTTAAATTCAGTGTCCTGGGTTATCTCTAGGGGCTTCTTCTTGTAGGACTCTTCTACAGGATTGGTGGACTTTGCTGGGGGCATAGTGTTTTGGCTTTCCATTTAATTATTGTTTCATTTTGGTTTTGGCGTGTGAATTTCTTTTGTTGTTTATGATTCTGATATGAGAATTAAGTTGAAGTATGCTTCTGTTTGTATTATTCTGGTGCCTAGATCATTTATTGGTTATATAAAGCTGATTTGTACTGTGTTCAGGTTATCTCAGGTTTATTTTGGAGGGAACTGATTGCTTCAGATCAGCTATTCAGGGGTACCCACAGAAGCCCAATTCAGGTTCCAGTCAGGTACATTCAGGCTTCCTTCACCACATGGAGGCAGGATCCAGGCTCTCTTAGGCAGTCCTGTCTGTTGTCAACCCTGTGCCAGTGGGACACCAGACTGGGGCCAGAACTCGGCACTCTCTGGCACTCTCTGGCAGTCTTCTGAGATCCCAGGCTTAGCCTAGCAAAGCCAGATCTGCCCTGGGGCCTTGGAAAGGGCCTCACAAAATCCCAGGTAGGGGGTTGGTATTTTGCAATTAGGGGAAGCTCACCACCATGTGGAGGCAGGATCCAGGGGCTGGTCTTTTTTTAATTTTGGGAAATTTTCTTCTACAATCCCATTGAAGATCTCTTCCACACCATTGTCTTGAGATTCTTCTCCTTCCTTTATGTCTATGATTCGTAAGTTTGGTTTTTTTTATGGTGCCATACGATTCTTGCATATTCCATTCTTGTGTTTTCTTAAATTTTTTAGAATCTTTTCTTGAGTGGTCTAATTCCTCCACTTTATCTTCCAGTCTTGATATTCTGTTTTCCATTTCATTCATTCTATTGTTGAGGCTTTCCCCTGTTGTTTGTAATTGGCCTACTGAGTGTTTTACTTCCTTCTTCATTTCAGCCTGAGTATTCTTCACTATTTCTAACTCTTTTCTGAATTCATTCAGAAGTGTATCCTTATCTTCCTTCAGTTCTTTGATTTCTTTGTTTGTATGTTCTTTAAACTTACTGAATTCTTGCCTGGTGTGGTGGTGCATGCCTTTAGTCCCAGCACTCAGGAGGCAGAGACAGGCAGATCTCTGTGAGTTCAAGGCCAGCCTGGTCTACAGAGTGAGTTCCAGCCCAGCTGGGGTACAGGGAGACCCTGTTTCAAAAAGACAAAAAAAAATTCACTGAATTCTTTTATCGTGTTTATAAATTTTTTTGAGTTCCATGTCCTGTGTTATCTCTAGGGAGTTCTCATTGTACTCCTCTAGAGGACTCTTGGTTCTTGGTGGGGATATATTACTTTGTTTTTTCATGTTATTTTTTCTCTGTGACTTTCACATGTGAATTCCTTTCATGGTTTCTGATTCTTGTGCGAGACTAAAGCCTTCCTTTGTTAAGTTTAGACCTGCTTCTTTTTGTAAACTTTATGTGCCTTTGTGGTTTACTTGTTGGGCATGAAAAGCTGGTTGGTCTAGGCTTCAGTTTCTCTCTTTTGGTTTTATATTGGAGTGGCCTAATTGCTTGAGTTCCCACAGAGGCCCAAGTGAGATGAGGCTCAGATGCTCTCAGGCTTTCTCCTAAGGTCTTGTTCTTTCCAGGAAAGACACTGCCCTCAGGAATTTGGGGGCTGGGCTGGCCTGGGAGAAGGGCCCTGGATAGATGCTGGTCTCAGGAAGCTGGTGGCTGTGCCACCCAGGGAAGTAAAGGGTGGTAAGGGCAGGACTAGGCCCTGAGGATTCCTGGGGGGCTGCAGGGAGGAACTGGGTTGGTCAGGACACAAAGGATCAGGAAGCAGTGGTGACTCTGGGCTGAGAGGTTAACTCTGGTTTCTGGGGTGCCAAGACAAGAAATGGGCCTGTTCCCAGGCTAGGAGGAGAGACGTGGCAGGGGAGCTGGGAGTGTGAAAGAGGCTGGGGGAATCAAGGTGCAGTGGGTGCACTGGACTTACCCAGGGAAAGTGCTGGCACCAGGACACTGGAGGTTGTGCAGCCCAGGAAGCAAAGGGGGGTGAGGGCGGGACCAGGCCCAGAGGGCTCCTGGGGACCAGAAAAGGTGCTGGCACCAGGATGCCCAGAGGCTGTGCAGCCAAGGGAATTAAAGGGAGAAATCCATGTCTTAACCTCTAAGTCAATGTTGTCATATGACAAAAAGAGAACTTTTAAATTGTGATTAAATTAAGAATCAGTTAAAATGAATAAGTGTCAGGCTGTGATTAATCAGGCATCACTGTAATGTGGCAGGGCATACTCCTGCTAAGGCAGGAGGACTGTGGTGAATTCAAAGCCAGGATGAGCTGTATACAAGACTGTCGTGGACTAGGGATGTAGGCCAGCTGGTAGAGTGATTTCCTAGCAGCATTGCATAAGCCAGGTGTGGTGGTGCATACTTGTAGATCAGGAGTTCAAGTTTATCTTTGGATACATAGTAAGTTTGAGACCAAACTAGGAAACCTGAGTCCCTGTCTCAAAAAAGACATTATAAAATAATAAAACATAATGATAAATAGATATTAGATAAATGAGCTAGAATGTGAAAAAACCTTTACATAAACATAATAGCAACAAAAGACAAAAGCCCCACAGAAGCATAGAAACATGGACCTTAAAACATCATAAGTCATAGTTGGAGAGTTATTTTTTACGAATATGATAGATCATAACAAAATCAATTAAAGGTAAAAAGATGAAAATTATAAACAAGCTCACTACAAAAGGTATTGTAAAGAAACAAACCTTATAATTTCTACTCTTTTAAAATTATTTTTATTTTATGTGTATGAGCATATTGCCTCCATGTGTGTAAGTACACTCATGTGGTGCAATGCCCGTGGAAGTCAGAAGAAGGTGTCAGATCACCTGAAACTGGAGGTACAGATGGCTGTTAACCACCATGTGGGCACTGGGAATTGAACCCCGGTCTTCTGCAAGAGCAACTAGTGCTCTTAATGGCTGAGCCATCTCTCCAGCACCCAATTTCTACACTTTTTTACATTTGTTTTTATTGAATTTTTATTAACTAACTCCATTTCCTCAAAATGATACATTTTAAATAGTATAGCTTTGCTAGATGATGATATTTAACAATCAATAAAATCATAAATAAATTATTATATAACCAGAATACTTTTTTCAGTTATAAATTAACAGTAAATTATGTAAATTCTAACATTCTAAATTCAAAGAGGGAAATTTCCCAACTTATCTAATAAAATTACCTTAATACCCAACCTAGTATATATCAGTTTTAACAGTCTTCTTCTGGTGTCTAATTATATTTTATGTTAGTTTCCTATTGTTACTGTAACAAATCACCATAAATTTTTTGTGGCATTTTTTTTTCCTGAGATGCATCTGGACTTGATTTGGTGAGATTTTCTTTAGATTTTTTTCATCCATTTTGTAACCATGCTGAAGTCTGATTCCACTGCTGCCTGATGAAGACAATGATGGAGAGATAGTGATGGGAGAAAGTGCTTTATTGGCAACAAAGCCCCACTTGCTACAGAGCACAGATCCTTATATGAAGTGGGTCTAATTTTAACCACAGCCAAATGAACCTGGTAGCAATTAGTTTTTATGGTAACCAAATTTCAATATATGTCTACGTCACTTAGTCTGGTTGGAACTCACTCTGTAGCCCAGCCAGGCCTTGAAATTGTGGTCCTCCTGCCTCAGCTTCCTGAGTTCTAGGATTACAGTTGAGTTCCATCACACCCAACTTTGTTGTGGTTTTAATGTTGTCCACAGTCCTGTCAGATCAAGGCCAGCCTGGTCTACATAGTGAGTTACAGGCCAGCTTGGACTACAAGCAGACCCTATCTCAAAAAAAACCCCAAAACAAACCAAAAGAAAAAGAATCCTTGTGGGGCTGGAAAGATAGCTCAGTAATTAAAAGCACTGGTTGCTCTTATAGAGGACCCAGCACCCACATGGCAGCTAACAACCTACTGTAACTCCAGTTCCAGGGGGTCTGACACTCTCTTCTGGCCCATACAGGCTTTGCATGCACATGGTGCATACATACTTACATGCAGGCAAGACACTCATACATATAAAATAAAAATAAATTTAAAAAATTTAAAAATGTAAAGCTGGGCATAGTGGTGCATACCTTTAGTTCCAGCAGTTGGGAGGTAGAGGCAGGCAGATCTCTGTGAGTTCAAGTCCAGGCTGGTCTACATAGCTAATTCCAGGCTAGTTGGGGCTACAGGGAGACCCTGTATCAAAAAGAACAACAACAACAAAATGTAGACAAGGAGGAGGAGAGCAGAGATAAGCTGAACATGTGGGAGGAAGTGATATAAAGAATGAAAATGAGCAGTGAAATCTGATGGGAAAGTGTCCCTCTGGAATGTATTTTGTTTCAAAGGGTTTTTGTTCTTGCAAATTTATTTTCTGTAAGCTTTCTGAAGTTTTAAATCATTCTATCATAGTTCCAAATGAATCCCCTTCAAACCACAACAAAATAAAACTATTCTGATCTTTGATTTATAGCTTTTCTTTCTAGTGAAAGTATTTCCCTATTTAAGTCTGGATTGTTTTTATTTAATTCAACAAAAACAAAGTTTGGTCTTTATCTCATACCACATGCCAGGCTAAATTCCAATTAGATCAAAGGTTTAAATAGAAAAAATTTAAAAATTGAAATAATATGTTAGGACACTCTTTCTAGTACTACTTGGCATCTCTGCATAGTGTATCTGTCTCCTCTGTGACTTTAATCTTTGGATCAAATTTGTTCTGCTCAGTTTTGCATACAGACATGTTGGCTGTGAAGTGAATGTGTATCTGGGAATGGCAATATAGAATTAACGTACCTCTAAATTTCCCTAATCTCTTGTTTCTCCCCTTCTATGATGATGCTGAGGTTAGGATAACTAAGACACTTTCAAGGTTTACAGGTATATCAAAACCTTGTGATTATGGCATACCAACCAACAGACAGATTTCACAGATTTTCAGACCTGTGAAGCCTGAGGAATGCCTCTAAGTCTCCAGTCATTAATCCTTCCCTAAGTCTCTCTTCTTTCTCCTTGTCTAGGGAAAAAACAAGCTTGAAACTTATATTGAGTCAAGATGGTTTTTTTTTGTGGAGAGGGGTGTTGAAACAGGCTCTCACCATTCCTGGCTGGATTGGCCCTCCTGCCTCTGCAAAACATGCATTTAATAAAAAATTTCAAAATATCCAAAGCAAAAATTGACTGTCACAAGGAAAACCTAACATCAATAAGAAAAATATTTCTCTGTAACTCATAGTTAACAATCACTTTTTGGTGGTGCTGTGAATGGAATTTTGGGGTTTGCATGAGTTAGGGCTCTACCACTGAGCTACATCACTAGCTTTTTGATATGGAGTCTTGCTATGTTGCTCAGGCTGGCCTCCAACTGTAATCCTGCCTCCGTCTCTGTGCCACTATAGCCAGGAAGATATACTTATGTTAAACAGCCCAACTAACAAATGCACATAATGTTCAATACAACAACTGGAAGACAATCTTTTCAAACAAAACATGAAACAGTTTTGAAAATTGGCCCTGTATTTGAGATCTTTAGAGACATTTTATCAAATTCCATATTCAATATCACTCAGACACATTTTCAGGCCACAAACCAAGTTAGAAATAACTCATAGGATTAACTTTTTATTCTTTCCTGAGACAGAGTCTTGCTCTATTGCTCAGGCTGTTCTGGAACTTGTGATCCTCTTGCCTCAGCCTCCCGAACACTGGGATTACAGGTTTGCACCACCACACTGTGAACAGGACTTGTTAGATTTTGGAGAGGTGAAAACAAAGGTGTTTAGAGTTTAGAAATAAGAGACAGAGCCAGACCTGCAACAGGCAAGGAATGTGTCCTTTATTCAAGGCATTACCATGAAAGACAGAAGCTTTTCCACAGAAGAAGGTATCTGCAACTAAGGAGATGGAAGCTTGGGCTTATATATGAATTTCAGTAAGCACAGCTGCAGGAATTTACTTGGTGCCAGGGTCTGGTGTCTTTGGGTGATCGAAGGTCTTCCACCCAAGATTACTTTTTCAGGCAGGGAAGGTGAGTAATCTAGGACAGTAAAGGAGATAGGTTGGTGCTATAAACAGTCTCCTTCAGTCCTGGAAGTGACCAGTTGATAAGGCTTGAGCAAGGCCAGCCTGCCAATTTAGGGACAGTTGGTCACTTTAAGGGATTTATAGTTTCAATGCTTCCTTTAGTGAGGCTTATGGCTCTTCTGCAATGTTTTGTTTTGAAAATGAAACATGATGTTAGGAACTGTAGTATTTCTGACACTCCTTCTACATTCCTTCTTTGAGACATTAATTCTGAGAACAGAAACACAATGGATTAGCTAGGCCAAATCACAAATAACTCTTTTTTAAAAAATATTTTTTAATTTTTATTTTATGTCTCAATATTATGCCTGCATGTGTGTAAGTGCACCCCTGTTGTTGCTGTGCCTGAGGAGGATAGAAGAGGGCATCAGATCCCATGGAACTGAATTCCAAGATGGCTGTTTGCTGCCATGTGGGTTCTGGGATTTGAACCCCAGTCTTCTGCAAGAACAGCCAGTGCTCTTAACCTCTGAGTAATCTCTCTAGCCCCACAAATAACTCTTGTAGTCATTTAACCTCTGGAACCAATGATCGATGAACACATCTGCTGCCTTTTTCTTTCCCCTAAAATGAGAACCTGCTCATTCTCTACCTTCCAGGAGACACCACCCATACAAGACTGCTAAATAGTTCAGGAATCAAAGAGTTGGAGGTAGGAGACAGGAGTTACAAATTAGCACTTGAAACATAACTCTAAGGAAAATCAAACCAGTCTAAAGTAATATAACACGTTAAAATGAGTTTTAAGAAGAAAAGTTTAGCCTTACTGCTTAGGTACAGGGCTAGAAAGCCAGTGTTGACCAAAGAACACAACTGTCACCTCAAAGGGGATAAAAGATAGTTTATTCTGGAGCCAAATATGACTGATCATGACCAGGGGAACATTGTTTTAAGTCATCCCCAATTCCATGTTCCAATGTGGAAAGTTTCTTGAAGTTGTTATTTTAACAGAACAGAGTCATAAATCAAGGCACTTTTGAAATACATTGGTGAAAACATTAAATAGGTGCCTGTAGAGAAGGAGACAATACTAAGCTATTTGCCTTAGATGCTATCTGATGAAATTCTTGACTTTTGGGTTAGTGGAAGCTAGGGGTCTGCTAAGTTAATACATTCCAAAGGAAAACTAGTGCTGTTTGTACATTCCAAATGATTTATCTAAAGGTCACAAAGGATGTTAGGTCAATAAATGGCTATTTAGAGGGGCTAAAGATGGCCCAAGATAATTTAGCTATGAACTTGCAATATTCCAAACTCTTCACAATCATTGAAAGTTCTGTGAAATCAGACTTTGCAGACACAGCTTTTTTTTTTCTAGGAATGCTCATTCACAGTGGAAAGGCTAATGACTGGAGAGTTCTGGGTTTTTGTTGTTTCAGTTTGTTTTTGAGGCTCTGAGAAAATCCTCTGTCAGGACTCAGGTTTGCTTTGCTTAGGGGGGGACCTACTGGCTTTGGGGCAGAGGGACTTGATTGTCGACAAAGTCTTAGACCCTGGGACCTGTATCTTTTCAACAAGCTGATTTATTTTAAAATTCAGATGGTTTTCATGCATCCCAAGGAACTAGCAGTCACGTGGGATATGGCAGTTACATACAAAGATTTAGGGTACAAAGAAATAGGACATTTAGTCTGTTAGTTGGTGCCAGAAGGATTCTTAAACTTTTACTGAAGGTTATCAATGCCCATCCAGTAATTTATTGGCCACAATGTTTTCTTTCTTAGAAGCATGGTGAACTTTTAACTTTTAGCTCAGGAGTAAACCTTTAACCTGGCCTAAACTCTTAACTAAATATAGCTGAGTTATTTGTTCAGGACAAGGAGACGAGCTAAGTGTTGTTGACCAAGATGCTTTCCCACAGATCAAGGAGCCTGCACTTTAGGACCAGGCCACTTTCTCCTGCCAGTCTGGCAGTGTTCTGCAAGACAGGGATTATCAGAGCCACTGTTTTCAGTACCCCTCCCTTTAGCAGAGAATACAACCTGGACTTAAAGGTTTTAGGCTCACCTCACCCTAGGGCCTGGCATCCTGGTTTCCTACAATCTTCCTCCCTTTGCCTCTCAAGTGCTGGGGTTAAAGGTATGCACCAATTCATTTGGCTGTGACTGGATTTGGAACGTGAGCTACTGCTGTCATACCCCATAACTCTCTCCACAGATCCTTAGTCTTTGGTGGGGAATGGCCCTGGCACCCAGAGCCCACAGCTCTTGCTGCAGGAGATTTTTGTCTCCTGGCCCGGTTGACACTCTGACACCTCCTTCTGCCACCCATCCCCACTGACTCATCACCCCTCCCTGGGCCCTCTGCCTTTCTTTCCCCCAGAGCACAAATTCAGTGATAGCAGAGACACCAAGTATTTCTGGAAGCCCATCGATCTGTCAGACCTCCTGACAGTAGTGGTGCCAGTGTGGTGATCTGTCAAGCTCCTCTCACAGGAGCTCCTCTCAGGAGCCAGCTGAGGCCATCGTCCCCTTGAGGCCTGACCCCGCTTAGCTTCTGGGCGGGTCAGTCAGGTCTGGGAGGTGACTGTGGCTGGTTGACTGCAGGGGGCGGGGCCAACCCTGGGCTGCTGCTGGCAACCCACTGCCTTGGCCCCTGAGAAACCCCACCCAGGAAGATGAGGTGAGGGATGCCTATGGCCCTAATAGCTATCCTTCCAAGATGGCGACTCCCATAGATCCACTCCCAAGGGGCCAGCCAGGGTCTCTCCCAGAGGTAATTCATTAAAGACTATCAGAAACCCCGCCTCTTCTTGGACTGGTTCACAAGCACCCACACTGTGTAAGTGCACCATGTGTAATTGTTGGTTGGCTGACACTGAGCCTGTGCCAGTCCAAGAACATACAAGAACCTGACCTGCCCCATCCTCACCTCCCTCTGCAGGGTGAGTGATAGGTCTGTGAGATGTGGGATTTGGTTTATTGGGTAGGTGAGGAATGTGTTTATTTGGAGTCCATGAAATCAGAATTGTACCTTCTTGGGTTCAGTGGCAGGTGATCCTTATTTCTGATATATTATTTCAGAACCTACTTTTTAAAAATGATTTTTAAAAAACATTTATTTTTTCTAATATTATTTTATGTATGTGAGTATATTGCCTGCATGTATGTAAGTGCACATGTGTAGTGCAATGCCGGCAGAGGTCAACCTGTTAGCTGCCATGTGGGTGCTAAGAACTAATTATTGGTCCTCTGTAAGAACTACTAGTGCTCCTAAGAGCTGACCCATCTCTTCAGCCCCTAGAACCTACTTTTGACTTGACTGATCCTCTTATATCTTTTGTTTTGACCTTGACTTCATTATTTCTTTTCTTTGATTTTTTTCCCTTTACTGTTTGATTTTTCTTAATATTTTATTCACATTTATTTAGAAGTGCCAGGGACTGAACCCAGGGCCTTGAGTATGCAGGTTAAATGCTCTTAGCAGTATCTTGTTCTTATTTTTGTAAGTTTTTTGGAACAGAGTCTTGCTTTTTGGCCTAGGCTGACTTGGAATTCTCTGTGTAGCCTAAACTGGCTTCAAACTTGGGATCCTCCTGTCTCAGCCTCCCAAATGCTGGAATTTCAGGCACGTGCCCCACAACTGGCCAGTGTCACAAGTTCTTTTAAAATGAGTGCCTGCATGCGTGTGTGTGTATGTGTGTGTGTGTGTGTGTGTGTGTGTGTGCGTGTATGCCCAGCATAAGTGTGGAGGTCAGAGGACTGCTTTTGGGAGTTGGTTCTCTCCTTCCATGTGGGTTCTGAGGATCATGCTCAAGTAGTCAGACTTTTCCAGCAAAGACTTTTACCCACAGAACCATGTCAGATCTACACATTTTTATATGTAATATTTCCACTAAAATTTCTAGTGTCTTCTAATTTCTATTGTCATCTTTTTCTCATCTCCGCATTATTTAAATATGAGGTTTTTGACTTACCAAATCACTGAAATTTTTATTATTGGTTTCTATCGTGATCAAAGACTGGTATGTGAGATAACTGGTCATTAGATTCAGGCATTGCTGTTTTTAAGTTCAATATATGCCCTCTAATCATTTTCCAAAAATTAAAAAAAATATTCATTTATTTATATGTGCAGGTGTGCATGTGCCATGGCATGGATGTGGAAGTCAGAGGACAACTTTCAGGAGTGGGTTCTCTACTTGTACCTTGTTTCTGTGGCAGGGTCTCTCTTGTTTCTGCACTGCATACTCCCATCTTCCTGAAGGAGTGCTGGGATTACAGATGCACACTACTGGATTTGGCTTTTTATGTGGATTCTGAGGGTTGCACTCAGATCATCAGGCTTGTGTGGCAAGCACTTTTACCCACTGAGCTATCTCCCTGACCCTCAAAATTTTTATAAAATTGGAAATCCCTAGCAGGGATATAAAGGAGGGGCTCATTCTAATGTCCTCTCTAACACTGAACATTGCTGCTACTTTTTTCATTTTCCCCACTCCACTGGCCAAGAACAATGGTATATATATAGTTTGCTTTAGTGCACACTTTAGAAACCAGTGATAGAACATTTTTTGTATTTATTAGCCATTGAATATACTTTTTAAAGTTTTCATAGCCTTTGATGTTCTTTAAGCGGTTTGTTTTGCTAATTTGTAAATACTATGAAATTCTTTTTAAATTGAATTTTCATGTATTTCACACATATAATCATCCCCTTTGGCACCATCCCATAGCCCCCTGCCCCCAGTGGAGCTCATACATTATGCCATTTGTATTAAGGCCTATTGTGTAAAGTTAGTGTCCTGAGCCTATATAGACTCTCTCCCTTCAAGAATATCAGCTCGTCTTCACCCAGAAATATTCAGTTGCCAATAATTCTTCGACTAATATTGGGGTTGCTGTTCATTCCCACTGTTCTGTATTGGATTTTTGTCTGCCTAAGTTGGTATGGGTCTTGTTCATGCTGACAGAATTGCTATAGGTTTGTATGAGAAGGGTCCCAGGCACCTGTAGGACTATTTCTGTATGGTCTTGCACCTCCTCCCTGGCTCTTATAATCTTTCTGACCCCTCTTCCGCAATGGTCCCTGAGCCCTGGGTGGGTGGATCTCAATATAGGAGTGCTGTCCAAGGACCCACACCCTTCAGAATCCTATTCTCTGCATTTTGGCCATTTGTGGCCTTTTGTGTTCCTGATCCTCTGTTGCAAGAGGGAACTTCATTGATGAGAACTGAAGGATGCATTAGTGTTCTCTTCATCTCTTGTTCTATGTTACATGAGTCTTAGGTGTAGAGGGTGCATCCTGGATGTGCCTCTTAGTATTGGGCAACTCGCAAAGAATCTCTGTGTGTGACCAGTGGTGTAATGCTGTAATAATCTGTCTGTTGAAAACGAAGCTACTTTGATGGGTGGTGACTGGGATACATATCTGTAAATTTAAGGATCCATATCTTGCACAGTGTAAGAAATTATAATTGTCTAGGAATATGAAAGCATTGGGGTTTTCTCTAAGAACTATGACTTCTCCAGTTATGTGTATTTGGCTAGGTTTACAGTACCAGACATGAGTTTTCTCCCATTGAGTGGGTTTTAAGTCCAATTAGGCAGCTGTTGATTCTCTCCAACATAAAAGTGCCACTACTGCACCACTGTTGTTTTCTGTGCTGGTCATTGATGTGGTTTTCAGGCCTTGAAGCTAGGTTTGGACCATTGACTGATGTTCTCCCTTACCAGCTTATGTAGTGCTCTCTAAAGCTATGAGAGCTAGGCTTCAGTGGATGTGGCTTCCAGGTCAGTTCCTGCTCCATTGCTCAAAATCCTGTGTATAAAATATGTGCTGTCTTCAGCAACAGGTTTTTTTTTCAAATATAACCCATTTTTTTAAATTTGTTGATTTTTTGTGTGTATATTATACAGAACATCCCAAAAATCTTATTCATCTATATACCCTTTTCCCAAATGGCACTCTCCCATATTCTCCCCACCCCCCACTGGAGCCCATATACTCTGTCATCCATGTTACTGTCCACTGTGTTGTTAGCACCCCTAGCTGTTTCCCAGTCCTTGTCCATCCACTGAATCTAGTCAGCCTATCTAGAGATCTTTGTTTTAGGAAGGTCAGCTGTTCCTCATCTAGCAGCAATCAGATGTCAATATTCCTTTAGATAAGATTGGGGTCTGCTGTTCATTTTCCAAGCCCATATACTCTGTCATCCATGTTACTGTCCACTGTGTTGTTAGCACCCCTAGCTGTTTCCCAGTCCTTGTCCATCCACTGAATCTAGTCAGCCTATCTAGAGATCTTTGTTTTAGGAAGGTCAGCTGTTCCTCATCTAGCAGCAATCAGATGTCAATATTCCTTTAGATAAGATTGGGGTCTGCTGTTCATTTTCCAAGTTCTATGCTGGGCTACTGTCTGGGAGTCTCTTGGGCCACCCTGGCCAACAACTCAAAGGAAGGTGTCTCTTGTCTGGCATTGTTTATTGTTATGTAGCCTTTAGCTATACATATGGACTCTTAAAAATTATATTGACCACTTTAATCTTTGGTTAGGCTTTCCTTTTGGGTGTTTAAGAACGTAGAGTTGTCCCAGATAAGCCAATTTATTTTTACTCTTAAGGCCATTTGAGGATCTGTTCCTCAGGGGTCACATGGGCTTGGGAGGAGCCCCTGGATCCTTTCTTTTATGAGTTCCATCTATGTGAAAGTAAGTCAATGATCCTGCTTGACCATGGCTGGCTTCACTTGGAAGCATGAAGGAAATGTTTCTTGTGTTGACCCTGTGTTGATCCTGTGTTGTTCAGACCTACATCAGTGTAGTGGCTCAGATCTCAGAAGACTACCAGAGTTCTGGACTTGCTCTGGCCTTCATCAAGCAGAGGGCTCATGAGCCCAGGGAACTGCTTGAGAGCCCACAGATCCTGCTTCCACGTGGTGGTGAGCTTCCCCTAATTGTGCCATACCCATCCCCCTATCAGGGGTTTTGTGAGGCCCCTCCCAAGGCCCGAGGGCAGATCTGGCTAAGGCTGAGATCCTAGCAGACAGCCTGAGAGGGTGGGTTCGGACCTCCATCTGTATAGCAGCTCGGATCTCAGCAGACCACCAGAGAGTGCCAAGATCTGGCTACCCTCTGGCTTCCCTCTGGCGGGAGGCCTGAGAATGCAGGGGACTGCCTAAGCGCACCCAGATCCTGCCTCCACGTGGTGAAGGAAGTCTGAGTGTACCTGACTGGAACCTGAATTGTGCTTCTGTGGGTACTCCTGAAGAGCTGATCTGAAGCCATCAGTTTCCTCCAAATTAAATCTGAGAGAACATGAACCTTGTACCAACCAGCTTTACATAACCAATAAAGAAAAGATCTAGACACCTGAGTGATACAAACAGAAGCATACCTCAACTTAATTCTCATATCAGAATCATAAACAACAAATGAAATTCACATACCAATACCACAATGAAAGAATAATAAAATGGAAAGCCAAAACACTATGTCCCCACCAAAGTCCACCAATTCTGTAGAAGAGTTCTACAAGGAGAACCCCCTAGAGATAACTCAGGACACTGAATTTAAAAGAACAATCATAAACATGATCAAGGAACTCAATTAATTTAAAGAACACATGAACAAACATATCAAAGAGCTAAAAGAAGATAGGGAAAAACTTCTGAATGAATTCAGAAAAGAGATAGAAACATTGAAGAAAATTTAGGAAGAAATGAAGAAGGAAGTGCAACACCGAATAAGCCAACTTGAAACAACAGGGTAAAGCCTCACCGCTAGAATGAATGAAATGGAAAACAGAATATCAAGACTGGAGGATAAAGTTGAAGAATTGGACCACTCAAGCAAAGATTATGGAAAATTAAAAAAACACAGGAATGGAATTTGCAAGAGATGTGGGACACCATGAAAAGACCAAATCTACTTATAATAGGCGTAGATGAAGGAGAAGATTTTCAGGTTAATGGCATTGACTAGATCTTAAACAGGATTGTAGAAGAGAATTTTCCCCAAATAAGGAAAGACATCCTCATACAAATACAGGAAGCACATAGAACACAAAATAGACAGGATCTGAAAAGAAACTCCCCATGACATATCATAGTAAAAACACTAAATGTACAGAACAAAGAGAGAATGCTGAAAGCAGCAAAAGAGAAACAACCAGTCACATACAAAGGAAAGTCCATTGGAATTACAGCTGACTTAATGCAAAGTATGAAAGCCAGAAGAGACTGGACCAAGGTATTTCCAATTCTACATGAGAAGAGATGGCAGCCCAGAATACTTTACCCATCAAAAATGTCTATTCTAGTTGAGGGGGAAAGAAAAACTTCCATGACACAAATAGCGTAAAAGAATACATGCCCAGAAAACCAGCCCTTCAAAGAATACTTGAAACAATACAGAAAGCAGAGAGAGAGAGAGAGAAACAACTATACCCCAGGGGAAACAAAAGAAAATAAACAAAGGAATAATTGAGGAAACACAAAATTAGACAAAGAACATGAACAGCAATCAAAATGATGGCAACTAACACACATCTTTCACTAATAACCTTAAATATCAATGGACTGAACTCCCCAGTCAAAAGGCACAGGCTAAGTGAGTGAATTTAGAAACAAAATCCATCTCTTTGCTGTCTGTAAGAAACCCATCTCACCATCAAGTATAGACAGTACCTCACAGTAAAAGGATGGAAAAGAATATTCCAAGCAAATGGCCCTAAGAAACAGCAGGGGTTGCATTTCTAATATCTGGAACTTTTACAAAAATTGACCACATACTGGGTCCCACAACAAACCTCAACAAATAAAAAAAATATTGAAATAATTCCATGCATTCTATCAGACCAAATGCAATAAAGCTCAAAATCAACACCAGACGAAGACCTAGTCACTACACGAACTCACATGATGAAAAGGACCAGAGTTATTCAGGGTCCTAGCTTACTTAAAAAACACAACAAAATAAAAAACACCACAGTAGATGGCACATGCCTTTAATCCCAGCCCTTGGGAAGTAGGGACAGGTGTATATCTGTGAGTTTAAGGCCAGCCTGGTCTACATAGTGAGTTCCAGGCCAGCCCCACTACAGGGAACCCTGTTTCAAAAAGGCCAAAAAAAAAAAAAACCCACCAATTCACTCTCATGGGAGCTAACCAAGGTCCCTGAAGAACACTGCCTCTTTCTGAAAGGGGCAGCCCCAATGATCTAACTACCTTTCATTAGTTCCCACCTCTTCAAGTTTCCACCATCACAATACCACCACACTGGGGACCAAGTTTCGAGAACAGGAATCTTTTGGGGACACACTAAAAGCATATGCAAACTACATCAAGAGGGTTAAAGTTTCTCTTATTTAAGATACATTCTAGAGACCTGCTGTACCACACTAAACAGAATCTTCCAGACAGCTGGTCAGTTACTCATATGAACTCACAGCAATGGTAACAGCATGCACAAGTCCTATGCATGCTCCAACCAGAAATAAAATCCCGGCATAGACACAGGGAAGTGGGTAAGAAATTCCAACTCAACCTAAGGAACTTTAGGCAATTGATGACTGCTGGGAGAGGGAGGAACAGTATCTTAGAGGGATGGAACTCTGAGTGGACCCAGTGAATGGACTCACACTCAAGGACATTTGGGAATGCAAATCAGACTCTATAGGCCATATATATAGACATAACATATATATGCACTCACAGAAATGTATATATATAAGAGTACATTATATTGGGTGGTGGCAGTAGGGGGGTAGTGTGGATAGGGGAAGGAATCTAAATACCATTAAACTATATCATATGAAAATCACAAAAATTCAATAAAGAAATAAAATTTTAAAAAATTGTTAAAAGTGTAGATCTCATGTTAAGTGTTTGAAAACATTAAACTAAGTGAAAGATGATCATAAAAGACAAAATATTTTAATATTCCATTTACATAAAATATCTACAATGCACAAATCTATAAAGACAGAAAATAACTTAGTGGATGCCAGTAGCTGAGGCACGGGTATGAAGGGAATGACTGCTAATGGGTACAATGTGTCTTTTGGGGGTAATGACTATTCTAAAATTAGATTGTAGTGATGGCCTTGCACATTTCAGTAAAAATACCCAAATCTAAACTGTAAGCTTTAAATAGGTAAATTTTGTGATAGGTGAATTACATCAATCGAGTTGTTAGAGGAGATCACATAGCTAGTAAGTGGACTAGCAGGGTTTCAAACCTGGCATCTGGGATGGGGCAGGTATTCAGTAATGAACTGTTTATCAAACGAATAAATGAAAGAATGAATTGATGAGTGAATAAGCAATCACCATTCACTTTCAGATAAAACTGCTCATTATTTTCATTAACATCAGCAACAAACAGTAATAGTATCACATACCACTCAACATTGCTCTGAGCACTCTAGTAGGTAATACAATAAAAGATGAGGTGATTAAAATATCTGAAAGGAAGACTAAGTATAATTTTTAATGGGATATAATATAATATCCACGAAAAAAATAGACTATAAAAAGAAACTGAATTTCACATTAGAATTTGATAGTATTAGACTGCCTAAGATCAAGAGAACAAGTGATACCAAATGAAGGTGAGGATGTGGAGAAAGAAGAATGCTCATTCACTGTTGGTGGGATTGTAAACTCGTGCAAACCCTGTGGAAAACAGTGTAGGAAACAATTAAATTTTTTTTCTTCTTTCATTTACTTTTTTCTTTTTAAAAATTATTTATTAACCACATACTTAGAAGAAGCATTTCATTACAACAGCATTGGCATATTCAATAACAATGTCCTGAGCTAAGATGCATCTCTTTTAATATTGGCTGTAAATTTTTATGTTTACAGTTGAATTATTACAGTTATACAATATTGTACTCAGTATAAACCCTATAAGACATAAAATTATATGAGGTTTTAACCTTTAAAAAAGATCTCCATTTCATTATTAAAATACACAGTTTCATACAGAAAAATTCTTTTTCAATGCAATTGACATTAAGATGTTTACACATGCGTTTCTAATCTCTCTATATATGATTATTACTAGTCACAGTCGGTTACTTTCTGGGCTCCTTGGCATCTGAGCCTGGATATACAGTCATCAGGTAGATTTTAATGGTAACGTTTTTCACATCTACTAGTTACTAAGGAGCAAATTTTTATGATTTGAAGAATTATTACTTTTTAAAAATCATTATTCTTTTAATCTTTAATAACTACATGATCAGAAGAAGCATTTCACTACAGCTTTAACATATTCAGTAACACGCTCCAGAGCAATAGCACATATCCTTCACAAGTGGGTGCAAGTTTCCAGGTTCACAGCTGAGTCAACACAGCTACACAATATTGAACTCTGTATAAGCCCTGTAAGACATAAAATTGAATGAGTTTTTTAACCTTTAAAAAAGATCTCCATTTCACTTTAGAATATATTGTTCCTTGCAGAAAGACTCATTGTTTTTTCTACTAACACTGAGATGTTGGCACATGCATCTCTAATCTGTATGTATCTGATTATTACTAGTCATAATAGGTTGCACTTGGATCCTTGGCGCCTGTCTATAAAGTCATCAGGTAGATTTCAATGGTAATGTTTATCACCTCTACTAATTAGCATGATGTAAATTTCCATGCTTCCTCCTCAAATATAATATATTTAAAAAAATTGTTGATTTTTTTGTGTGTATATCACACAGAACATACCAAACCATCTTATTCGACTATACACCCACTTCCCAGATGGCACCCTCCCATGGCCTCCTTTCCCCCACTAGAGCCCCCATATTCTGATATCCCCACTACTGTCTGCTGCACCGTCGGCACCCCAGCTATTTCCCACTGCTTGCCCTTCTCATGAATCTAGTCAGCCTATCTAGAGGTCTTTGTTTTAGGAGGGTCAGCTGTTCCTCATCTAGCAGCAATCAGTTGTCAATATTCCTTTAGATAAGACTGGGGTCTGCTGTTCATTTTCCCAGTTCTATGCTGGTTTACTGTCTGGGAGTCTCTTGGGCCACCCTGGCCAATAACTCAAAAGAAGATATTGCCTATCTGAGATTGTTTCTTGTTATGTAGCCTTTAGCTACATATGGACTCCTAAAAGATTATATTGGCCTCTTTCATCTTTGGTTATACTTTCCTTTTGGGTATTTAAGGCCATACAGTTGGCCCAGATATACCAATTTGAGGATCTGTTCCTTGGGGGTCACATGGGCTTGGGAGGAGCTCCTGGCTCCTGGCTTGGGAGGAGCCCCTGGCTCCTTTCTTTTACCAGTTCCGCCTATGTGAAGATAAGTCAAAGGTCCTGCTCGACCATAGTTGGCTTTGTTTGGAAGCATGGAGGAAATGATTCCTCTGTGTTGACCCTCCTCTTTGTAGACAGGACAATGGTTCAAGTCTATCTGGTGGGGTCTCCTCGGCCTCCATGATCAAGAGGACAGGTGACCCACCACATTTACAGGACATTTTGAGAGATGCTCAGAGTCCCCTGGAACTAGTCGACCTAGGAGGGCAAGGGGTAAAAACTATCCTTTATGTCCCTCTGACCAAATTATTATACGCCTCAAAATATGTCTGTTAAACATCCAAGAAGATTAGTTCCACCAGTCTGGTACTTTTAAGTACTATGTATCACATAGATAAATCTTGGGCAAAGACCAATTGTTCTCAGATAAACCTTACCTAGACATATATTTCTTGATCTGCTATGTATAATTTGTCAGTAGGTTGTAGGAGTAATATGGTTCCCTCTGATTTTCAAAACCAGCTAGGCATTATTTACCTCTCACATTGTCTCACCATTCCATCATTGTTTTCCCAATTAAGATGCCCCAATTTCCCCAATTTCTCCCTTACTAATACCCTTCTCCTATGGTCCTACCTCTCTTGAGCTCCTTCTTTCCCTTTATCCCCTAGGTTCCTTGTATACCCTTCCCTCCCCCCTCCCTTAAACTAACCCAATTTTTAGCCATATCTCCCTTATTAAGGCCTGCTTCCCACTGTTCTTCTCTTTCAGGTTCTTTCTTTT
>NW_008346093.1:132338-133714 GCF_000622305.1 Nannospalax galili | reverse complement strand
ACTCTCTGCTCTCTGTTCAGCTCCTCAGCCCATCTTTTAATTGGGTTGCTTCTTGTCTTGATTCTTTGTTTTTTGAGTTCGTTGTATATTCTGGTTATTAAACCCCTGTCGGATGTGTCACTGGTCAAGACTTTCTCCCATTCTGTGGGTTTTCAGTTCTCTTCCCTGGTTGCCTCCTTTGATGTACAGAAGCTTTTTAGTTTAATGAGGTCCCATTTGTTAATTCTTGTCCTTGTTTCCTGAGCAATTGATGTCTGGTTTAAAAATCCTTTCTTACATCTATATCTTGTAGATTTTTGCCAATGTTTTCTTCTAACAGTTTCAGAGTTTCAAGCTTTACATTGAGATATCCATTTGGACTTGACTTTTGTGCACGGTGAAAGATAGGGATTTAGTTTCATTCTTCTACAGATGGAAATCCAGTTTTGCGAGCACCATTTGCTGAACATGCTATCTTTCCTCCAGTAAATATTCTTGGCCCTTTTGTGAAATATCAGATGGCTGAAATTGAATTTACTCATATTTGGGTCTTCAATATTGTTCCATTGATCTATGCATCCATTTTTGTGCCAGTACATGGTTTTATGGCTATAGCTCTGTAATACAGCTTAAAATCTGCTATAATAATCCCTCCAACATTGCTTTTAGTGCTCAGGGCTGTTTTGGCTATCCGAGTTCTTTTTGCTTCCATATGAAACTTAGGATGATTTTTTCCAATTCTGTGAAAAATGTCATGGGGATTTTGATTGGCATTGCATTGAATCTATAAATGACTTTTGGTAGGATGGTCATTTTCACAATATTAATTCTTCCAGTCCGTGAGCATGGGCGGTCCTTCCATCTTCTGATGTCTTCTTCAATCTCTTTCTTTAAAGATTTAAAATTTTCATTGTAGAGGTCTTTAATGTCTTTGGTCAGGTTTATTCTGAGATTTTTTTTTGTAGCTATTGTGAAGGGGAGTGTTTCCATGTTCTCTTTTTCTGATTGCTTGTTGTTGGTATATAGAAAGTCTACAGCCTTTTGTAGGTTAATTTTGTAACCTGCCACTTTACTGAACGTGTTAATAATTTATAGTTTTCTGATGGAATTTTTGGCGTCTCTTAGATATAATAACATATCATCCGCAAAAAGGGATAATTTGATATCTTCTTTTCCAGTTATTACTCCTTTAATTTCCTGCTCTTGTCTTATTGCTCTTGCAAGAGTTTCAAGCACTATGTTAAAGAGAAGTGGAGATAGTGGGAAGTCTTGCCTGGTTCCTGATTTCAATGGGAATGCTTCCAGTTTTTCTCCATTTAGAATGATGTTGGCTGTGAGTAGGTGTAGGAAAGTACTTTCTAAATCAGACATCAGCTGCTCAGGCATTAAGGTCAGCA
>NW_008346093.1:131818-132298 GCF_000622305.1 Nannospalax galili | reverse complement strand
AGGGTTTATTTGTCTTACATCTCCCAGGTCGCAGTTCATCTGGGAGCCCAAAGTAGGAACTCAGGGCAGGAACCCGGAGGCAGGAGCTGGAGCACAGGCCATGGAGGAATGCTGTTTACTGGCTTGCTCACTTGGCCCCTGATCAGCCTGCTTTCTTATGCAATACAGGCCCACCTGTCCAGGGGTGGCACCACCCATAGTGGGCTGGGCCCTCCCACATCACTCATCAAGAAGATGCCCTTCAGACATGGCCACAGGCCAGTCCAATAGAGGAAATTTCCCGATTGAGGCGCCCTCAACCCAGGTGTGTCAAGTTGACACTAAAGTTATCCAGCACAATTGACCCCTTGTCAACTTGACACACTAACACCTCACTATTAAACCATAAGCATTCTGATTCTTGTCCCCAAGCTATGATGTTAACATTAATATCACAACATAAGACAGTACAACCTTAAAAACCCCACAGTCCTTAAAAAA
>NW_008346093.1:130432-131683 GCF_000622305.1 Nannospalax galili | reverse complement strand
TTAGATCAAGGCTGGACATCTGGGATTCACTCACGATCTTCTGGCTCCAAAGGATACTGGCAGCTCCACTGCTCTGACTCCACAGTCCACAGCACACTCAGCTCATCTGGCAGAACCAGGCCAGCTCCATTCCAAACCTGCCGCTGTCCTTGGTGGTCATCCCATGGTCCCAGCATCTCTAAAACGCTGGGGTCGCCACTGAAACTGAGGCTACACCTTCACCAAT
Source organism: Nannospalax galili (assembly GCF_000622305.1). NCBI lineage: Eukaryota > Metazoa > Chordata > Mammalia > Rodentia > Spalacidae > Nannospalax > Nannospalax galili. The sequence continues at coordinate 131,457 of NW_008346093.1, read as the reverse complement.
GGCCTCATCTTGCCTCTTGGGGTACAAAGCCTCAGTTTCTCTCCTTGACCCCTTGAGTCCTGGGGTCTTCACTGAAACTGAAGCTGCACTTTCACCTATGGCCTTTCCTGGCCTCTCAGAGTGCCAAGCCTCAGCTGCTCTCTATGACCCCTTCACGCTTTCAACACCAGAACCATGCAGGAGACTCTTACACATTGCCAAGTCCTGTTTCCAGCTTGAAATAGAGGTGCAGGTCCCCTCTGTGTGCTGACCCTGAGGAAATACCTCCCAGAAGATTCCACCACAGTGATGCTGGTCTCTTGTTACTTACAGCTGATTTTTCAGCCCCAGCTAACCAGCATCAATTGTCCCAGTAAAGCAAAGGTTTTGCTTCAGGTTCTGGTCTCTTCTTAATCACAGCTGATTCTTCAGAGAACACACAGATTCTCAATCTAAAATCTCACATGAACAGCCCTGATGGTCTCCGCTTCCCTTTGAAGCTTCACAAGCCAGGCCTCCATCATCTACAACTCTTTCAGCATAACTGTTCCAAGCTCCACTGAAACAAACTCTGAGCACACAATGGCTTTTCCAGCCCAAAGTTCCAAACACTTCCACAGTCCTGCCCAAAACATCAAGGTCAGGTCTGTCACAGCACTATCCCACTCTCTGGTACCAATCTCTCTCTTGGTTTGTTCTTCATTGGTATGACAAAATACTCTGACTAATACCAACTTGGGGAGGAAAGGGTTTATTTGTCTTACATCTCCCAGGTCACAGTTCATCAGGGAGCCCAAGGTAGGAATTCAGGGCAGGAACCCGGAGGCAGGAGCTGGAGCACAGGCCATGAAGGAACTCTGCTTACTAGCTTGCTCCCCTAGCCCCTGCTCAGCCTCCTTTCTTAAGCAACACAGGCCCACCTGCCCAGGGGTGGCACCACCCACAGTGGGCTGGGCCCTCCCACATCACTCATCAAGAAGATGCCCTTCAGACATGGCCACAGACCAGTCCAATAGAGGCAATTTCCTGATTGAGGCTCCCTCAAC
>NW_008346093.1:117208-130116 GCF_000622305.1 Nannospalax galili | reverse complement strand
TTTTTTATTTGGGAGGTTTTGTATTTCTGTTTCAATTTCTTTTTGTGTTGTGGGTCCGTTTAAGCTGTTAATATCTTCTTGGTTTAGTTTTGGTGGCTCCCATGCCTTTAGATATCCATTCGTTTCTTTTAGGTTTTCAAATTTAGTAGCATATAGGTTTATAAAGTATTCCCTTATAATGTTCTGTATCTTTCTGGTGTCTGTTGTGATGTTTCCCCTTTCATCCCTGATTTTGTTGACTTGGATTTGCTCTTTCTTTCTTTTGGTTAACTGGGCTAAGGGTCTGTCTATCTTCTTTAGCTTTTCAAAGAACTAGCTCTTTTTTCATTCTGTATATTCTTTTATTCATTTCTATTTCATTAATTTCTGCCCTGATTTTTGTTATTTCTTCTTGTCTTCTGGATTTGGGTTTCATTTGCTGTTGCTTTTCGGGTGTCTTGAGTTGCAACGTTGTCATTTATTTGTGTTATTTCTGAATTTTTGATGTAGGCACTTAGAGCTATAAACTTCCCTCTAAGGACCACTTTCAGGGTGTCCCAGAGGTTTTGTCATGTTGTATTGTCCTTTTCATTTAGTTCCAGGAATACTTTTATTTCTTTCTTAATTCCTCCTTTGACCCATTCATCATTCAGGAGTGTGTTGTTTAATCTCCGTGTGGTCATGTGGTGATTAGGGCTTCTTCCGGTGTGGATTGTAAGTTTTATTGCATTGTGGTCTGATAGAATGCATGAAATTATTTCAATTTTTTTGTATTTGTTGAGGTTTGTTTTGTGCCCCAGTATATGGTCGATTTTGGAGAAGGTTCCATGGGGTGCTGAGTAGAAAGTATGTCCTTTGGTGCTTGGGTGGAACACTCGGTAGATGTCTGTTAAGTCCATTTGATATATTGTTTAATTCAGATGTCTCTCTGTTAACTCTCTGCCTTGTCAACCCATCTAATGGAGACAGTGGAGTATTGAAGTCCCCTACTATTAATGAGTTGGGATTCATCTGGGTCTTAAAGTCCTGTAGTATTGTTTATATGAAGTTGTGTGCACCAGAATTTGGTGAATATATGTTCATGTTTGTAATATCTTCTTGATTCATTGTTCCTTTGATCAGAATGAAGTGGTTCTCTTTATCTCTTCTAAAGAGTTTTAGTTTAAAGTCTATTTTTTCAGATATTAGAATTGCTATGCCTGCTTTTTTCTTAGTACCATTTTCTTGGTATATATATTTTTTCCATCCTTTCACTTTAAGATGATGTCTCTCCTTGAAAGTGAGATGAGTTTCTTTCAGACAACAAAAATTTGGGTTTTGTTTTTTAATCCATTCATCTGGTCTATGTCTTTTGACTGGGGAGTTCAGTCTGTTAATATTTAAAGTTATTAATGAAAGATGAGTATTGAATCCTGTAATTTTTATTTCTGTTTACATTCATGATACAGCTGTACTTTCCCACAGTTGTACCTTCATTGAATTTCTTTCAACCATACCCCTTGGGTATAGTTGTTCCTATCTTCAGCTCTTTGTATTGCTTCCAGAACTCTCTGAAGGGCTGGTTTTGTGTACATGAATTCCTTCAGCCTATTTATGTCATGGATGATTTTTCTTTCCCCTTCGAGTATAATAGACACTTGGTCTGGGTATAGTAATCTGGGTTGGCATCTGTGGTCATTTAAAACTGGGAATGCTTTCATCCAGTCTCTTCTGGCTTTCATAGTTTGCTCTGAAAAGTCAGCTGTAATCCTACTGGGTTTTCCTTTATATGTGACTTGTTGTTTCTCTTTTCCAGCTTTCAGTAGTCTTTGTTTTGTACGTTTCGTGTTTTTACTATGATGTGCCGTGGAGAGTTTCTTTTTCTGGTCCTGTCTGTTTGGTGTTCTATGTGATTCTTGTGTTTGTATGGGCATGTCTTCCTTTAATTTTGGGAAATTTTCTTCCACAATTCTGTAGAAGTTCTGGTCCATGCCATTATCTTGGGATTCTTCTCCTTCCTTTATGCCTATGATTCGTAAGTTTGGTCTTTTTATGCTCATAATCTTTGCTTGAGTGGTCCAGTTCATCCACTTTATCTTCCAATCTTGATACTCTGTTTTCCACTTCATTCATCCTATTGGTGAGGCTTTCTCCTGTCGTTTCTAATTGGCTTACTGAGTGTTTCACTTCCTTCTTCATTTCGGCCTGAGTATTCTTCAATATTTCTAATTATTTTCTTAATTCATTCAGAAGAGTATCCCTATCTTCCTTCAGGTCTTTGATTTCTTTGTGTGTTCTTTAAATTCACTGAATTGTTTTATCATGTTTATAATTGTTCTTTTGAATTCCATGTCCTGCATTATCTCTAGTGGGTTCTCACTGTACTCCTTTAGCAGACTATTGGTATTTGGTGGGGATATGTTATTTTGTTTTTTTATGTTATTATTTTTTCTCTGTGATTTTGACATGTGAATTTCTTTTTAGATTCTGATTCTTGTGTGAGACTCAAACCTTCTAGTTTAGGTCTGTTTCTTTTTGTGAGCTTTATGTGTCTTTGTAGTTGACTTTTTGGGCATGAAAAGCTGGTTCCTCTAAGCTTCCGGTTCTCTCTTTTGATTTTATATTGAAGTGGCCAGATTGCTTTTGTCTTCAGGAGTGCCCACAGAGGCCCCAGTCAGATGAGCTTCAGATGCTCTCAGGCTTTCTCTTAAGGTCTGGATCCCTCCAGGAAAGATTTCGGCCTCAGGAATTTGGGGGTTGGACTGGCCTGGGAGCCTGGCCCAGGAAAGATGCTGGTCTAGGGCAGTAGGTGGCCATGCCAGCCAGAGATGCAAAGGCAGATGGGGAAGGAAGAGGCCCCAAGGATTCCTGGGGACTGCACTGAGGAGCTGGGTTCATTGGGATGCAACGGATCAGGAAGAGGGAAGGTCAACCCCAGCATCCCAGAAAGAAGCTGGCTGGTGGTGCAGGCTGAGTGAAGCAGAGGGAGGTGAGGGCAGGGCCAGGCACAGAAGAAGTGCTCCTGGGGACCAGAGAAGGAACTGAATTGGTCTGGATGCGAAGGATCAGGAAGCAGTGGTCGTTCCCCCAGTGCCTGGAGCGCTAGGACAAGGAATGGGACAGGACCCAGGCTAGGAGGAGAGATGGGAGGTTGAATGAGGCTGGGAGACTCAAGGTGCAGAGCACGTGATCGACTTACCCTGGAGAGAGGCCCGTGGGTCGTGCAGGGCCAGGGAAGTAGACAGTGTATGCTTTTGTTCAGCTTTACATAATAAATTTTACAGAATGACTGTATTAATATACACATCCACTAACACAGTGAGCTTTATATAGACTTTGTATTTTCTATCTTTACTTTTCTGGGGGAAAGAGGAGGCAGTGTCTTGTGGCTGACCTTCAACTTGCTATATACCTGAGGATGACCTTGAACTTCTGAACCTCCTGCTTCCATTTCCTGAGTGCTGGGATTATAGGTATATACCATCATGCTTGGTTTATGTAGTGCTGAAGGTCAAATATAGGATTTTATGTATGCTAGGCAAGCACTCCACCAACTGAACTACAGCCCCAGCCATGATCTTTTTTATTGTAACTATTATGGGGTATATGTAATACCATTAGTACAACTTAAGTTTTATTTTCTTGTTCTCCAAACCACTGTAGCCTCTCCTCAGGCAGACCAGTTATGTCTGAGACTCAAGACCCAGACATGTTACTCATATGGTTATACTGTTTTTACATTCCCACCATAAGCATAAGAGGCTTTCTTTCCACATCCTTATCAATTCTTGTTTTTATCAGTCATTTTTTTCTTGCAGGGTTGGGGTGAAACCCAGGGCCAGGTACATGCTATGTAAGTGGTAAACCACTCAACTACACCTCTAGATGCTGTCATTCTTTTACTGTAGCTATTCTAGTACATACAAAGTGATACTGTAATGTTGATTTACATTGTAATGATGATGGTGATCATCTTTTGAACTTCTTTGGTAAACATCTGTTCAAATATTTTACCTATTATTTTTCTTGATTTCTCATTGTTGAAAACTAAGATGACTTTATATAGTCTCAATGTAAGTCTATTACCAACCCATTTTCCTTGCAAAGATGTTTCCGTTTCTGGGTTTTATTTTCATTCTCTTAAGTGTTTTTGTAGACCAGAACGGCTTATTCTGACTAAGTCTGATCTTTCTATTTGTTCTTTTATGAGCTGCAGTTTTGGTGGTATGTCTAAGAAATCTTTGTCTAATCAAAGATCACAATGACTTTTTTAAGGTTCTCTATTTAGGTTTATGGTCCATTTTGAGTTAATTTTTAATGTGGTGTGACCTGAACAGAAAGATTCAAAGTTCTTTTTTTTGACTATTTGTTTCAACAGCATGTATATAAAATTACTGTTCTTCCTCCCATTTTGTCTTTTCTCAAAAATTCCTTCTTCTAAACTAGTCATGGTGTCAGACGTCTAAAATCCCAGCTCCAAAGAAGCTGAAGCAGGAAGAACATGAGTTTTGAGGCCAGCCTGGACTACAATACAGCAAGATCCTTTAAACATCACTTTTCCAGAGATAGAACTTCTAGAATGATGGAGTAGGGACCTCATTACATCAAATACCTACCCCCCAAAGCAACTAAAAACCTGTATAAATATTTTCCCAAAACAAGCATTTTAGAACAATGGAATTCACCAAAGACAGAACTAATTGGAAAGTGTTTATTAATGAGAAAACTAACTTTGTTAAGAATCATGGGGTCTACGGCACTTGGTGTTCCTTCCATTCTCAGTGTCTGTGGCATGCTAGCTGTTAGCATTCCATCACCCGAGAACAGTTTAAGGGAAAAAGGTTTATTTTGGGTCACTGTCTCAGACCATGGTTGATTGTACTGTGTTTGGGCCTGTGGTGAAACAGTAAGTACATCATGGTGGCGGGAGTGTATGGTAGAGGAGGCTGCTTACCTCATGGCAGTTAGGGAGCAAAGAGAAGGGGGCTGGGGACCCAACGTCTATCTTTCAAAGGCATACCTATAATAGTCTAACTTCTTTCCACTAGTCCACACGTCCCCAAAGTTCCACTACGTCTCAATATCACTGAAAGCCTATCACATGGGCCACAAGCCCTCAACATGGGCCTTAGTGAGATATTTAAGATGAAAATCAAAGCCATGAGGAAGCTCATGAAGCCTCAGTGGAGGGAGCTGACCTGACTTGGAGTGCCATAGAAAAATACTGTCTCAGGTTATTGTCAAAGACAATATTATTAGCAAGTATCTGGAGAAGGCCAACATTACAGCTTTCTAGGACTGCAAAATTGGGAAAGTAATAGACGAGCTCAAACAAACAAACAAAAAACAAAACAAAACCAGGAAGATACAGAAAATGAGATAAGCAATACTGATCATTGATAAGTTCCCCTATGTCTATGGAGATGTAGAAGGCTTTATGCATAATTTCAAAAATGTTGGAGACAGCGTGTTACTGACTCACCCAGTGATGAATATCATCACAAACATATGATGGTTGTGCTAAAACTTACATTATCCCTTAGTGGAACACATACTGATTTGAGAAATATTGGCCAAAACTTTTGGCCAATAATTGACTGACACTAAACTATGTTGGCCTTTTGATTTCAAGAAAGCTACCTAGAATTCAAAAAGAGACATTAATAACAGCAAATACCCAAGGGATTCTAAATCTTACAAATTAGTTCCTAAAATCCTTAAGCAAATACACTGAAGAAACCCTCAAGCAATAGCCGCGAAGGATCATAATCCAGACCTGGTAAAATATATCACCTATAACGTAAAGTTTTTAACAATTAAGAGACAAGCAAAACAAATGGCATGCAGAGATGAATTTGTCCTCTAGGGAACCTTTCTGCATAAATGCCAAATGTTGCATTGAATAGATTAAAGGTTTCAAACCAGCTATTATAAATTTGTTCAAGGAACCAAAACAAACTATGCTTAAATAATTAAAGTAGGATAATAAATGAACAAATAGTATAATGGGGTTAAGCATATTTTACAAGACAAAAAATGGTAATTCTGGTGGTGAAAAGTACCATATATGACAGAGATTTTACAAGAGATTGATAGCAGATTTGAGCAAGCAGAAGAAGGACCCACCAACCTTGAGATAATCCAAGCTAAAGAACAGAAAGTGGAAAAAATGGGGAAAGGGAATCTCTGACACTTAAAGGCATCATTAGTCATGCTGAAATACACTTAATAGTAAGGGAACCAAAGAAATCTGAGAAACAATGGCCAAAAATGTTGTGAAGCATGAATCTTCCATATTAGCTAAGGAAGGTAACTGAAGGACTTCGGAGGGAAGTGAGAGTGTCTCTTAGCAAAAGGGGAAGGGAAGGGCAAAAAAAGAGATGGGGGAAAGGAAAGCAAATGGAAGGGAAACAGTGAAGGGCAAAAAGCTCAGGCTAGAACTATAGGGCGCTAGGGGGCTAGGGCGCTAAGGGCTAAGGCTATAGGCAAATGAAGGAGAGGGATTTGAGAAGGCAAGGAAAGGTAAACGGAAGCCAAGAAAGAGAAACCCTAAAAGGGGAGGGAACAGCAAGAAAAAGGTGAGTCATAGGAAATGGAAGGGAAGAGAAGGGGGGAGGGAACCAGATCAAAAGAAAATGGAAGAACACGAGATGAAAGGAAAACAGGAGAGAAAGAAAAGTAGAGGGAAATGAGGGGAAACAGAAAGCAAACAAATGCAAGGAAAAGGGACAGTAAAGGCAGAGAAGAGCAGGGAGGCAAAGGAAAGCAAAACAAAGCAAAAATGTGCAGGGAAGTGACAGAAGGGGTGATCAGAAAGGAATAGAATGGAAAGACAGCACTTAAAGGAACAAAAAGACCCTAAAGGCAAAGATGGAAGGTAAGGGTACTGAGTGATCATGTAAAAGGGAAATGTAAGCACTAGAGAGGAAAAACAAAAGGAAGGGGAGGCGAGAATAGGAGAGAGGGGACTGGAGGTAAGGGAACGGAAGGGAAAGGTAGAAGAAGGAAGGGATGAAAAGGAAAGAAAAGTGACAGTAAGTGGAGGGGAAGAAACTATAGGCAAATGAAGAAGGAGTGAAAGAGAAGGAAAGGGAAGTGAAGGGAGGCCTAAGGAATGTAAACACATGGAAGGGCAGGAAAGGGAATAGATGGAAGAGGGAAAAGGAAGGGAAGGCAAAGGGAGGATCAAAGAGGAAGGAAGCATAGGGAAGTAATGGGACGTTTCAGAATAGAGAAGGGTGGGGATGGAATATGAGGAGAGGAAGGGGTGAAATGGAAAGGGAACAGAAAAGAAGGAGAAAAAAGAGTGTTGGGGACCTCTGTTGTGTAAAGTAGAAGTTTCTCCATGTCCGGATAGCTCACGAGCTTGGAGCCATATGCAGAGACTCCTTTCACAGCAGGGTGCCTTCCCGGCATTTTTCCCTCCTGACTCCTTTGTGAAGTAGCAGCCACAGGAATGTAGCCTCCGGCTCTGTAACCATTAGGCTTTCCTGTGTGATTTTCAAGCAGTTTGGCAGCCTGGCGGGAGCCCATTTCCACACGCAAATGAGGCATCCCCAAAGTACCTATCAGCTGAAGCTTTTACCACTACCCCCACGGTATAAAGTTCCCTGATTCCCCTCATTAATTGAAGGAGCTGGATCACTCTGGGACACTGAGGCTTGGAGCCACGCAGAGCCATTGAATAAAGAGCTGTAACACTGAGTCTGACTAAGCTGAGTCTTGTCTCACTGCCTATGATCCAGCCTTCCTGGGAAGAGCTGTCTTTCCATCACCGACTCACGGATCCCAGCTTTAGCCGCCCTCACACTCTCCTGCGTGATCCAGCGGCCGGTGGATTTCGCATCTTGAGGAAAGTGCACGGGTGAAATTAGGGTGGGACTCAGCTGGGCAAAGCCCCAGCAGCAGAGAGCCACGGAAGACACAGGGAAGCAGCGGAGAAGCAGAGACCTGCTGCCACAACAGAGGCACGGAGCCGCGGTGCTGCAAGACCTTCAGCACCTCAGCGGTGGACAGCGACGCGGGACGTGGCCAAGCCTGCCGTGCCACTTCCAGGGCATGCAGAGAGCCCCACGCGCCCCATATCTGACGCCCAACATGGGGCCTCTGAACTTCGTGCCAGCTAGGAGCTGGTGCCCACGGAAACACAGGATTCGTGAGTATCCCTCCCCCACCAGGAGGGTAACAAAAATCTCTTCTAAATTTCCTCCTTTTGTTTCCGGTCTGAAGCCTTCGCGTGAGAACGCTAAAGACAGAGGAAGCAACTGAGGTTTCCTGGTCAGGGCCACTCCCTGACGTTAACCGAAGGCTCCTCTGCCCCCTAGCGACCTCCGACTGCCTGTACAGGTGTAGACAAAAGACCTCTATCTAGATATCTCTCTAATATCAAAAACCTGGTGACACAACGGCCAGTTCAAAGCCATAGGGCGGCCGCCAGTTCCTCAAATTTGCGGGCAGGCCTGTGCTGGAAGCCAAAGTAGAATCCCCTGAAATTTTAATTTCAGGAATGTTCCCTTGGGGACCATCACTTCGCCCCACTTTTTCTATCTCAACACTGCTAGGAAAATCCCCAAAGTTCCTTAAAGTCAGCGTCAGCTTCTAAGGAAGATTTCTCTAGTCAGCTCTGTTACCCTGCCCCCAGGCATTCAAACCACAGCTGAAACCGGTTCAGTGAGAATTTAAATTAACTAGCCCCTGCCGAGCACCTGGAGCTCAAAGCAGCTCCCAGACAAAAGATTTAAACTGCAACTTTTTTTTTCCTGCAAACCTAGAGGCTTATAACTTGCCAAGGCGCTCCAAGCCCTCTAGTGTCAGACTGCTGTAAAAACATCTTCCCTTTACAATGAGAAATTCAACATCACACCAGAGGAAGCGCCAAATTCGTTCCCTTAGAACCCTACTCAAATCTAGAAGACTTAAAATTTCCAAAGAGGAAAGCTTAAAATTTTGGAATGAGGTGTATTAATTTGTACCCTGGATCTTATCAGCAGACATATCTGATCCTGAGGCCTGGAACTTTCTTGTACATTTGGCTTATTAAAAAAATCCAAGAAAAACATAATTTCCCTGTCTCCTTTTTCCCAATAATGGCAGCCATCCAGCAATGCTTAAAAAACCCACCTAAGATTGAAGACAGCTTACAAACGCCAAAAAATAATAAAAGAAAAGGTTCAAATGATAAAAAAAAACCCTAAAAATTGCCCAGTAACAAATTCAACAAAAGCCAGACAAAACCCACCCATCAACAAAATTAATCCTCACCCCCCTCTTGCTGATTTAACAAGCCCAGATACCAACGCCCAAATTTCAAAAGCTTCCAAAGATTCTCAGGTAAATTCCCCTCCCCCTCCACCTCAGCTGCCTCCGAGCACTGCGGCACCTCCACCATCTGTGGAGCCACACCCTACAGCCACAGAGCAGCTGTGTAACCTTAGAGACAATGAAAGGCGCCAGCCTCAAAATTTCCAACCTCAGGGTCTCAGGACCCCCAAATCCCACTGGTAGAGGCTTTTCCTGTTAACTTACAAATAACCAGGCAACATCCACTGGCCTGGTATCCACTCCCAGCTACAGAACTTAAAAAATTGCACCAGGCTGTACGTGAGGATGGCATTCATGCTCCATAGACTAAATCTATACTACAAACATTTATTACTAATCTGCTTCCCCAGGATTGGAGAGACATCTGTAGATCTACCCTCCCCAATCCATTATTTGTACAATGAAAAGCCTTATTTAGAGATGAGTGCCTAATACAAGCTAAAAGAAATGACACTCATAATCAGTAGCTGAGACCCCAACAAGGACAGGATCCACCACCTAGATTTATAGATTGGAATTATGACCAGCTTTTTGGTCAGGGTAACTTCTCCACAGGAATTCAGCAAGCTGCGATTCCTGCTGGCTGTATAGAACAAGTCCGCTTATGTACATTACAGGCCTGGGACCACCTAACCCCCTTGTCCACCGGGCCTGGAGAGACCTCTTCATTAACCTTTTTAAAACAAAAACCAACTGAGGCTCTTCCAGACTTCATACTAAGAGTACAGGCCAGCTTAGATAAAAAAATAACAGATCCTGCAGCCAAAGTAATGCTTTTAAACAGCCTTGTCTGGGAAAGAATGACCCCTGAGCACAGACAAGCATGCCAGGGACTAAAAAATAAACATTATGATAAATAGATTGTGGCCACCCATGACATTGGGACTGCCACGTACCAGGCTTCCTCCCTTGCCCAAGCTCTTGCAGTTACAACCCAGACCAACTCAAAATACTTTAAATGTAGAGAAACTAGACACTGGATAAAAAATTGCCCCCAGAATAACTCAGCTGCCACTCGACCCCCTAAAACCCTCTGTCCTCGCTGTAAAAAGGGCTTTCACTGAAAAAAAGGATTGTAGATCTAAAAATGACAGAGATGACAATCCTTTGCCACCTTTAAACTCCTCCAGGGGCAGCCCTCAGCCCCGCTAACAAGAGGGAAGCCACAGACATTATGGGTAACCAGTATTACAAAAAAATGCCCATCCAAAATTAACCATAAAAATAGACAATAAACCTTTCAAATGTCTCCTTGATACTGGGGCTGATAGAACCATCTTAAAGCAATCTGAGGTTCCTCCACACTGGGAATTAATACAAGGACCCCAACTAGTAGGAGTAGGAGGGGCCTCCCAAGCATTTATCACCAAGAATTTTTATAAATGGGAGGACCCTGATGGAGAAGTTGGCACAATAAGACCCCTAATTGCAGATGTTGCTACAAACCTCCTAGGAGGAGAAATCTTGGAAGACCTCAATGTAATTCTTACTAGTGGGTCTAAAGAAAAATGCCTTAAAACAAATGATCAGATGAGGTCCCTGAAACAACAGGACCCCCAATTCTAAGGGCCACTGTAGTCCATTATTTGTACAATGGGAAGCCTTATTTAGAGATGAATGCCTAATGCAAGCTAAGAGAAATGAAACTCATAATCGGCAGCTGAGACATCAACCAGGACAGGATCCACCACCTGGAATTGGAATTATGACCAGCTTTTTGGCCAGGGTAATTACTCCACAGGAATTCAGCAAGCTGCAATCCCTGCTGGTTGTATAGAGCAGATTCGCTTATGTGCCCTGCAAGCTTGGGATCGCTTAACACCATTGTCCCATGGGCCTGGAGAAACTTCTGCATTAACCTTTTTGAAGCAGAAGCCAACTGAGTCTCTTCCAGATTTTATACTAAGAGTACAAGCAAGCTTAGATAGAGAAATAACAGACCCTGCAGCCAAAGCAATACTTTTAAACAGTCTTGTCTGGGAAGGGATGACCCCTGAGCACAGACAAGCATGCCAGGGACTAAAGAATGAGCATTATGACAAGTGGATTGTAGCTACCCATGACATTGGGACTGCTACATACCAAGCTTCCTCCCTTGCCCAAGCCCTTGCAGTTGCAACTCAGTCCAACTCAAATTGCTTTAAATGTGGAGAAACTGGACACTGGATAAAAAATTGCCCCCAAAATGACTCAGCTGCCACTCGACCCCCTAAAACCCTCTGTCCTCACTGTAAAAAGGGCTTTCATTGGAAAAAGGATTGTAAATCTAAAAATGACAGAGATGGCAAACCTCTGCCACCTTTAAACTCCTTCTGGGGCAGCCCTCAGCCCCACTAACAAGAGGGAAGCCACAAACATTATGGGTAACCAGTATTACAGAAAATGCCCATCCAAAATTAACCATAAAAATAGACAATAAACCTTTCAAATGCTTCCTTGATACTGGGGCTAATAGAACCATCTTAAAGCAATCTGAAGTTCCTCCACACTGGAAATTAATACCAAGACCCCAACTAATAGGAGTAGGGGGAGCCTCCCAAACATTTATCACTAAAAATTTCTATAAATGAGAGGACCCTGATGGAGAAGTTGACACAATAAAGCCCCTGATTACAGATATTGCTACAAACCTCCTAGGACGAGATATCTTGGAAGACCTCAATGTAATTCTTACTAGTGAGTCTAAAGAAAAATGCCTTAAAATAAATGATCAAATAGGGTCCCTAAAACAACAGGACCCCCAATTCTAAGGGCCACTGTTGATTACCAAACTCCCTGCCTTGATTAGACCAACGAAAAACCAGTCTGGGTGGAACAGTGGCCATTACCCAGAGAAAAATTACTTATTTTACTTTTGCAATTAGCTTAATAGGCTTCCCAGGACAAATTGATAATCACTATCCCAAAGATAAATGGGTGTCAGTTATTCCAACATTTCGCTGGTTTCCACCTAGGTTTTTTTTTTTTGCCATAAACCAATAAAAGAAACTATTACAGCCTTTATAGATAGAGGAAAAAAGGGAGCTGCATTGGTCATATATGATTATCATGATGCCCCGCCTATAATATATTTCCAGCCTTTACCTGATAAATCCCCACAGTTTAAAGAACTCTTTGCTATCTATATGGCTCTTGATAAAATTAATAAGCCCTTTAACCTTTATTCTGATAGCATCTATGCTGATAATTTACTTCCATGGCTAAGTCGTTCCTTTATTAAAATTGATGGCAACCCCATCTCACCCCTGTTAATTAAAATTTCCACACTGTTACAAAAGAGAGTGGCACCATTATTTGTCCAGCATATCAGGTCCCACTCCTCTCTCCCAGGAGACACTGGTCCCAGACACACCCAGTACCACCCATCATGGTCAGATGGAGGGACCCCTTTGATGGACTCTGGAAAGGACCAGATCCATTGTTAACCACAGGGAGAGGATTTGCTTGTGTTTTCCCACAAGATCAACCAAAGTCTATCTAGGTTCCAGCTAGAAATGTCCGACACCTCCCCGCCCACGAAAAAGATGGCTCAGGTTTTATTTTTCAAGGAAAAGATCAGATCCATGAGACAATCGCTGGAGCATTAAAGTAATAACAAAATTTTACTCAGGTGTATTTTCTAGGTACCT
>NW_008346093.1:110919-117151 GCF_000622305.1 Nannospalax galili | reverse complement strand
TCACATATTATGTAACCCTTATTTTTGCTTTGAAACGCCCTTCCTCACCCTATTTGCATACACTCAATTTTCTATGGCTGTATATTTGCACTGCTATTTCCAAATACTATTCTTAGAGAATCTTTGTTATTTAGCTTGACATTGTAGATATATGAAAAGGAATTTATCAGGGGAATTGGCTCATGTGACTCTGGAGGCTGAGAAGTCCTAAAAGGCTGTGAGTTAAGGCCACAGGGATCAGAACGAGGGAAGTTAATATAACCATCTGAACAAAGCCAAAGACCTAAGAAACTAAAGCGATCCCAGGGTAAGTCCTGGGGGTCAAAGGCCAGAGGATTGAATTCTGCTTCATAAGCAGGAAGAGAGTATATCACATTCCAGGAGAGAGATTTGCTTGCCTTGTTTTCTTTCTGGGCCCCAGTCCATTGGATAAGCCATCTATACTGAGGTGGGATTTTTTTTTTTTTTTATAATTAGGGTCTCCCTCAGTAGCCTAGACCAGCCTGGAACTCCTTTGTAGGCTTAGGTTGACCTTGACCCCCGAAGAAAGGCTCTCGGAGACAATACAGCCAGTAAAAGGTAGGAGCCACCATATCAGAGGCTAGGCTTAAGTCTGACACAGTGGCCTCCATAGGAGAAGCCATAGGTCTCTCTTACCAGCAGGGTTCATGCTGTCTTGGAACTCAGCCCCCAACCCCTCACTAGCTGAAGATTCAGACTGGCTGGCTTGCTGTTGGTCTGTTGTACTCTGTGTGGGGCGGCCCATATAGGAGGGCTGCTCTGTGTGAAAGTTACCTGCTGCTGGAGGCAAGACCTAGGTTCAGTGGCCTGCGGGAAGAGAGGAAAGGTTTTGTTTTTGGGTTAATCTACTATGGTCCAGTGACTAGGGAATGACCATTTCTGGGTAGAGAGCATGGCTTGAGAAAGGCATAGGCAAGAACCTCTGAGCTCTTTTGGAGATTAAACAAGCGAAGGAGTCCTGCTGGTGTTGTACCCTGATCCTGTGACCCCCAAAGACCACCAAGGAGTCCGGAGAGTATGCAAAAGTAAAGAGCCTTTATTTGGGTTTAAGCTCGGGCCCTCAGATTCCACTGATGTAGCGGATCCGTACTGAGAGCCCCAAACTAGGGTGGGGTACGCTTTTATATGGAAGTTTTACAGAAGCCCATGTGCACCAAGCATCCTTTAAAATGATTGGATGGTCCTATGCCCTGAGTGGGGAAGATTCTTATTGGTAAGAGCTGTCTTTAGGGCATTGGAGTGTGCTGACTGTTATCTGTGGGGCCAGAAGTTTCTGTTTTTACCTTATAAGGATTTTATATGCCCAGACTTGCTTAACCTGTAGCTTTGGGGGTGGGGGGTAGCAAATGGAGGTTTACAACATGCCTGGGTTTGTCTGGGCTTGCCTGAAACAGCTAGCCAAAATGGAGTCAGTGCATTCTGACTCTTGCGTTTTGACTCTTCATTTCCCCCCTAGAGTTACGGCAAGGGTTAAATCTTTAAGCAAATTACAGAAGCAGAAAGAAGCAGATGTGTCAGAGTCCCACATTTCCCCCTCTCCTAGTAACTAGGTGTTGGGGGCCTTTGTTGTGTAAAGTAGAAGTTTCTTCATGTCTGGACAGCTCACGAGCTTGGAGCCATATGCAGAGACTCCTTTCACAGCAGGGTGTCTTCCCGGCATTTTTCCTGACTCCTTTGTGAAGTAGCAGCCACAGGAATGTAGCCTCCGGCTCTGTAACCATTAGGCTTTCCTGTGTGATTTTCAAGCAGTTTGGCAGCCTGGCGGGAGCCCATTTCCACACGCAAATGAGGCATCCCCAAAGTACCTATCAGCTGAAGCTTTTACCACTACCCCCATGGTATAAAGTTCCCTGATTCCCCTCAATAATTGAAGGAGCTGGATCACTCTGGGACACTGAGGCTTGGAGCCACGCAGAGCCATTGAATAAAGAGCTGTAACACTGAGTCTGACTGAGCTGAGTCTTGTCTCACTGCCTATGATCCAGCCTTCCCGGGAAGAGCTGTCTTTCTGGCACCGACTCACGGATCCCAGCTTTAGCCACCCTCACACTCTCCCGTGTGATCCAGCGGCCGGTGGATTTCGCATCTTGAGGAAAGTGCATGGGTGAAATTAGGGTGGGACTCGGCTGGGCAAAGCCCCAGCAGCAGAGAGCCACGGAAGACGCAGGGAAGCAGCGGAGAAGCAGAGACCCGCTGCCACAACAGAGACGCGGAGCCGCGGTGCTGTGAGACCTTCAGCACCTCAGCGGCAGACAGCGACGCGGGACGTGGCCAGGCCCGCCGTGCCGCTTCCAGGGCGCACAGAGAGCCCTGCGCGCCCCATAAAAGAGCAGGATGGAACAGAATGAAGAGGATGGGAAAGAATGAAAGATGAGTGGAGCATGAAGAAAAGAAAGAATGGAAGATAAAAAGGAGGGAAGGGAATGAATGGAAAGAAAGGAAAACTAAGGTAAAGAAGGGGAAGGGAAAGACAGGGAAAGGCAAGGTAGGGCAGGAAAGACTAGAAAACAAAGTAGAAGAGAAGGAAAGGAAAGCTATGCGCAACAACACAAGGAACAATAGAAGAAAAAAGGGACAGAGGCAACAGAAATGAGGTTATCAGGATGGAATGGAAGAAGAAAACAGAGGAAAGGGAATAGAATGAAATTACAAGGACTAGTAAAGAAAAAGAAATGGAGAAGGGAAGGGTTGCATGGTGTTGGCAAAAGAGGAAATATAAATACTAGAAAGGAAATGGCATGGAACTGAAAGGGGGAGGACAGGGGAATGAAATAGAAGGGAAGAGAAAGGGAAAGGGATGAATGTGAATGAAACGATAGGCAAATGAAGGAGAGAAAGTGAAGGAAAGAAAAGTGAGAGGAAGCTAGGGAGGGGAAAGACTTGGCAAGGGAGAGAAGGAAAGGAAAGTGGAGTGAAGGGAAGGGAGGGTCAGGGTAGTAAAGGATGGGAAGGGAAGGGAAGGGAAGGGAGGGGAGGGAGGGGAGGTGAGGGGAAGGGAAGGGAAGGGAAAGGAGGAAGGACAGGAAAGGCAATGGAAGGGAATGGTAGAAAAGGGAAAGGAAGGGCCGTTAATGGAATGGAAGTGAAGGGGACTTATGGTAAGGGAAGGGGGAAGGGATGGTAACAGGAGGGAAGGAAAGGGAAAGGGAAGCATGCGAAAAGAAACAATGCAGTTTTGGACTCTATGGATGTGGGACAGTGCTGCAAGGAAAGTGAGGTTGGAACAAACAGGAAGAAAAGTGAACACTGGGAAGAACTTCCAATGGAAATGGAAGACAAGGGAAGAGAAGGGAGGCACGAGGAATGATGGAAAGAGATGGCTGAGTTATTGGAAGGGAAAGAGAATGAAGGGAAAGGAAGAGACTCCTGGGGAAAGGACATGAAAGGAGGTGACTGGAAGTCAAGGAGACTGAAGGGAATAGAAAAAAGAAGGCTAGAGTAGTGTAGAAGAGGGAGGACAGTGGAAGGGAAGGATAGAATATGGAGAAGGGGGGTGAGGAAGGGAATGGAATGAATGGAAGAGAAAAGAAGTCAATAGAAAGGGAATGGGGATAAAGGGAAGGCGAGGAAAGGAAAGGAAGGAGAGTGAAGGGAAGGAAAAAGAAGCCAAAGGAAGGGTAGGGAAGGGAAACAGTGAAGAAAAGAGGACTGGTGGGAAACGCAGTGGTGGGAAGGGAAACAAAGGGAATGGAAACGACAATGAAGGGAAGAGGAAGGAGGATGGAGGAATGGCAATTGAAGAAAAGGCTTAGACTCTCTGGAAGAATGCAGCAAAGAAAGAATAGGGTGTAAGAAAAAGGAAGGGAAGAAAACAGGAAGAAAGGCTTAAGACAACTTGAGAAAGGGAAGGGACCCAGAGTAAAGAGAAGAGAATGGAAGGTCAGGATAGGAAGGGAAACATAGGGAAGTGAAGGGAAGAGGTGAAAGGATGGAATGAAATTGGAAGGAAAGGAAGGAAAGGGAAAGGAAAGAGGAGAGGCATAGGGGAGCTAAGGGGAGGGAGGATGAGCAAAGGAAAGTAAAACGAGAGTAAAGGAAGGAGCTGGAATGGAAGGGGAGGTGACTGACGATAAGGGAACACTGGAGGGAAGGGAAAATGGAAGCCAAAGGAAGGATAGTGAAGGAAAGGAGAGGAGTGAAGAAAATGGAAGGGAAGGAATGGTGGAAAGTTAAGGATGGGAAAGAGTAACTGAGGGAAGGGAAGGAATGGCAATGGAATGGAAGACTGCTTGGCAGTCTACAGGACAGTGCTGCTAGGAAAGAGGAAAATGCATAAAAAAGGAAAAGAACACATTTCTTAAGGAAATGTGAAGGAAAGGAAGGGAAGGATAGGAAGGGAAAGATAGGGATGGGAAAAGAAGGTATGGAAGGAATGAAATGGAAGGGAAAGGAAATGATGAGGAAGGGAACAGAAGCTTATGGAGGGAACATTAAGGATAAGGCAGGGAAGGAATGGACCTAAAAGGAGTAAAGGGTACTGCAATCCACAAATGAGGGAGAACATATGTCGCTTGCTTCTCTGCGTTTGTGTTACTTCACTTAGTATAACACTCTCTAACTCCATCCATTCCCTTATATGTGAGTCTATAAATTCTGATGTAACACCAGAAGCCAGGAAAAGGGAAAGGATACATGGAAGTAAAGGAAAAGAAACAACCTGAAAGGGGAATAGTAGGTAACAGGTGTTACCTTAGGGAGGTGGAAAACGTGGGAGCAATCGGCAGGGAGGAAAGGAGGGAGGGACAATGTAACGGGCCATGGTGTGGGGAAGGGAGGGAAGTCAGGAGAGGAAGGATGGTGAGAACTGGGAGATTTGGGATAGGGGAGGGTCAGGATAATGAGGGCACTGTGACTAGGGAGGGAAGGAGGGAGGAGTGAAGCCACATGGGAAAAAAAGAGTGGAGATGAGTGAATCTTGGGCTAGGAAACCTAGGGAAAAGTGATGCCCTCAAAACGCTATGAGAAATGCACATACAGTGTCTGAATATTAATGCGTCTATCTATCTATCTATCTATCTATCTATCTATCTATCTATCTATCTATGGGAGCTGGTTGGCAGGGAATACAATGCCAGACAGGAGAGATCTCCCATAGAGTGGTAGGTGAAGGTGGTCCAGGAGACTCCAAAATAACACAGGATATTGCCAAACCTCTTGGTTATCTCCTAGAACTAGTAGACAAAACCCTGCTGTTGAGGAAAGGACATACTTGGGGTACAGGACTTGAAAAAATGGAGTGGAAACTGACCTGGAAGCCTTCTAACAGAAGTTTGGCTACCATAATGCTAGACAATGATATGCACACTGACAAGAGACAAAAAACAATCAATGGTCCATCCCACCCCTGAAGCCCAATAATCGGCATGGCAAACTACCTCTATTGATGCAGTAGTGGCACTGTTATCTGGTGGGCAATCAATAGCTATCTAATTGGACTTAAAGCCCTCTCAATGGGAGGGAAGTCATGGGTGGCACTGTAAACTCAGCCAAATACACATGGGTAGGAGAGGACATAGATCCTGGAGAAACCCCTATCTCTCCAATATCTGAAGACAAAAGAAACTTCTTACTATATGCTAAATATCGATCCTTATATTTACAGACAAGCATTCCATACAGCACTCATCAAAGAAGCTTCTTTTTGCAACAGATGGAGGCTACTTCAGAGTTTCACATCTGGTCAGGCATAAAGAACATATGTCTGGGAGATGCCCAGTACTAGGTGACACATCTGCACTCTCTACCACTATGGCTCATAGAACATAGTGGAATAAGGGGTAGAGAGAGGGCTAATGTACCCCTCAACTCTCACCACTTAGACTTCTGTGTACAGCAGAGTGTGATGCACAAAGAAGGCCACAACTGGCCAAGTTTTGGAGAATAAGAGACTGGAGAGTGTTGGATGAGATTCCTATATGGAACCTAACACACCCGTGGCTCAGAGACCATTGCGGAAAAGGGGGCAGAAAGATTGTAAGAGTTGAGAGGGGACCTATTCAGCTCGATTAAACAAGGGCCCAAAGGGGAGGTGAGAAATAGGTGGCAGGCCAGAACTAGATTGAGAACTATTTGAGACTGATTGCTGCTGGGTGAGCGAGAGTATGACTTACATATGACCACTGGATGGGCTGACTAGACTCCAGTGGACACATTTATACAGAAGGACATTTGGGTACAAACACCTTAATGAATAGGACTCAGTATGTATGGC
>NW_008346093.1:105562-110093 GCF_000622305.1 Nannospalax galili | reverse complement strand
GTTTATATTTCTGCAGTTGAATTTGAGCATCTAGAATTAAGTCTTTAGTGGGTATTTAATGATATATATCTGGTCTCACCATTGTTAGGAAGGGAACAGTTGTCAAGGAAGTAAAGGGAAGAAAAGGGAATCACAGGGAGGGAGGTAAGAGTCCCTTACAGAATAGAAATAGGATAAGGGTATTGAAGAGAATGAGAAGAAAATGAAGAAAGGAAGTGATGGAGAATGAAAGAAGTTAAGGTGTGTGAAGGGAAGGGAATGGGAGTGATGGGAAGGCCAGAGAAGGGAAAGGAGGGGTGGGGAAGGGAATAATATGGACAAGAAGGGAAGGATAAGCAATGAAGGAGAAAGGGGAAGGAAAGAAAAAGAAGGGAAGGTATGCAAACAGAAAAGACTTCTGGGATCTTGCGCAGTGCCTCCAGAGAAAGAAAAGAGAATTGAAGAAAAAGGAATGGAAGAGAAGATGAGGAAAGGCTTCTCAAAGAAATATGAGGAAACGGAAGCAGAGGGAAGGATAGGGGAGAAAGGATCGAGGAATGGAGAGTTGTGGGAGAGAAAGGAAAGGTGGAGAAAAGACAGAAGGAAGGGAAAGGAAGACAAGGGAAATAAAGAAAGGTAAGTGAAGGGATAGCAGTGGAAGGGGACTAAAAAGACGAAGAGCACGAAGGGAAGCTGGTGAATGGGAGGGAAGGAGAGTGAGGGGAAGGGCAGCTGGAGGAAGGATAGGGAAGGGGAGAGGGGCGAAGTGAAGGGAAGTTATTGAAGAATAAGTAAGGGAATCAAAGGCGGTCAGGAAAGCAA
Source organism: Nannospalax galili (assembly GCF_000622305.1). Classification (NCBI taxonomy): domain Eukaryota; kingdom Metazoa; phylum Chordata; class Mammalia; order Rodentia; family Spalacidae; genus Nannospalax; species Nannospalax galili. Next base: position 109,292 of record NW_008346093.1, on the reverse strand, counting down.
AGACATGGAAGGGACAGGAAGGGCAAGGAAGGATATGGAAGGGAAGAGAACAGAGGACAGAATGGAAAGGAAGGGAAGAAGAATAACCAAAAGTGAAATGAAGGGAATGGGAAAGGAATAGAATGGAAGGAAAGGAAGCTGATGATGAAGGAATACTGAAGGGAAGAGAAGGGAAAACGGAAGTGAAGGGAAAGGAAAGCATAAGAATGAAAGACAGTCTTAGAATTTATGTGAAAGTGCTGCAAGGAAAGTAAAGAGATTGGAATAAACAGGAAGAAAACGTGAGGAGAAGTTTCCAAGGGAAGTGAAAGGAAAGGGAAGAGGGTAGAGACATCCAGGGCGTGGGTGAGTTATTAAAACAGAAGAAGAAGGGGGAAGATGGGAAGGGGAGCTATAGGAACATTCTGGAAACAAAAGGAGGGGAAGGAAGCTGAGGGGACGGAATGAAACTGAATGGATGGGAAGTAGAAGAAAGGGCAAGTAATGGGAAGGAAGGAATGGAAGGGGAGTGAAGAGAAGGAAATGGAAACCAAAGGATAGATAATGAAGGAAAGGACAGGGAAGAGAAGAAAATGGGAGGGAAGGGAAGGTGTGCGGGATATGACACACCTGGGCAGAGAGAGCCTCAATCGGGGATTTGCCTCCATTGGACTGGCCTGTGGCCATGTCTGTGGAGTATTTTCTTGACTGTTGAGTGATGTGGGAGGGCCCAGCCTCCTGTGGGTGGTGCCTCCCCTGGGCAGCTGGTTCTGTATTGTATCAGAAAGGAGGCTGAGCATGGGTCAGGGATGCAAGCCAGTAAGCAGCATTCATCTATAGCCTGTGCTTCAGCTCCTGCCTCCAGGTTTCTGCCCTGAGTTGCTATGTTGGGATACCTCAGTGATGAACTGGGTCCTGGGAGATATAAGCCAAATAAACCCTTTCCTTCCCAAGTTGGTATTGGTAAAAGTGTTTTGTCACAGAAATTGAAAGCAAACTATAATGGAAATTGGTACCAGGATCCTTGGTGTTTTGGATAGGATTGTGGAACTGCTTGGAACTTTGGGCTGAAAACACCATTGAGTGCTTAGAGTTTGTTGCTGTGGAGCTGAAAGAATTGTATATGATGGAGTCCTTGTTTATGAAGCTTCAAAGGGAAGCAGAGACTATCAGGGCTGTTTGTGTGATATTTTGAATTGAGACTCGGAGGTTCTGGGCAGCTGGGGCTGAAGAATCAGCTGTGATTAAGAAGAGACTAGAACCACTGAAATGAAACCTTTGCTTTACTAGGACAGTTGATAATTGGGGCTGCAAATCAGCTGTGAGCAACAAGAGACTGTCTTCGTGGAGGCAAAATCTTCTGGGAGGTATTTCCTCAGGGTTAGCACACAGAAGCTGTGGTCCAGAGGTGCCCTAAGCCTCTGTCTCAAGCTGGAAGCAGGGTTTGGTAATATGTAAGTCTCCTGCATGGTTCTGGTGTTGAAAGCATGAAGTGATCATAGCAGCTGAGGCTTGGCACCCTGAGAGGCCAGGAAAAGTTATTGGTGAAAGTGCAACCTCAGTTGCACTAAAGACTCCCAGGATTGAAGGGGTCATGGAATCTGAGGCATTGCATCCACAGAGACCAGAAAAACCCACTGGTGAATGTGCAGCCTCATTTTTTTGTGGAGACGCCAGCATTTTGGAGATGCCAGACCATGGGACGACCACCAAGGGCAGGAGCAGGTGTGGAATGGAGCTGGCCTGGGCCTGTGAGATGAGCTGTGTGTGCTGAGGATGGCAGAATCAGAAAAGTGGAGCTGCTGAAACCCTTTGGAGCCCAGAAGATTGTGAGTGAATCCCATATGTCCAGCCTCAAGCTACTTTGCTGGACTAAGGTTTTAATTGTGCCTGATTCTTCCCTTTGAAACAAAAAAGTACTTGTTTTTGGTTTTGCAGGATCCCACAGTTGAGAGACTTTTAAAGAGACTTTGAACTTTTAAAGTGTTTGAGTTCGTTCTTTTAAGGATAGTGGGGCTTTTAAGTTGTACTGTTTTATGCTGTGATATTAATATAAATATACCTTGGGGATGAGCAAGGGAAAGCTAGTGGTTTAATAGTGATTTATTTGTGTCCACTGTGCTTGATAGCTTTAGTTGTCAACTTGACACACCTGGGTAGAGGGAGACTCAACTGGGGAATTACCTTAACTAGACTGGCCTGTGGTCATGCGATGTGGGTGGGCCCAGCCCACTGTGGGTGATGCCTCCCCTGGGCAGGTGGTTCTGTGTTGTATCAGAAAGCAGGCTGCACATGGGTCATGGGAGCAAGTCAGTAAGCAGTATTTCTCTATGGCCTGTGCTTCTGGTTCTGCCTCCAGGTTCATTCCCTGAGTTCCTATCTTGGGCTCCCTGATGGACTGTGACCCAGGAGGTAAGCCGAGTAAACCCTTTCTTTCCCCAGTTGGTTCTGGTCAGAGGGTTTTGTCACGTTGAAAGCAAAGTAGAACAAAAGGGAAGAGGAGGAAAGGAAATGGTGGGAAATTAAGGATGGGAGGGAAGGGACATGGTGGGAAATTAGGGATGGGGAAGGAAGGGAACAGAAATGGTGGGAAAAATAAGGATGTGGAGCAGAGAGAAGGGAAATGGTGGGAAATTAAGGATAGGAAAGGAAAAGTGAGGGAAGGGGAGAGAAGGGAAGGGTAGGAAAGTGGTGGGAAACTAAAGGTGAGGGGAAAAGTGAGGGAAGGGAAGGAAATGATGGAAATTATGGAAGGGAAAGGAAAAGTGAGGGAAGTGGAAGGAATTGAAGGGAAAAGAAGGCAAGGAAAAGAGTGGGAAAATAATGGGAAAAGAAAAAAATGAGGCAAGGGAAATGGTGTGAAATTAAGAATGGGAAAGAAAAAGTGAAGGAAGGGAAGAGAAACGAAATGAATGGAAATGGTGGGAAATGAAGGGTGGGAAAGGAAAAGTGATGGAACAGGACAAAAAGGAAAGAAAAGAAATGGAAGAAAATTTGTGGGAAATTAAGGATGGGAAAGGAAAAGGGAAGAAGGGCAGGAAAAAGGAATGGTGGGAAATTAAAGATCAGAAAGTAAAAGTGAGGGAAAGAGTGAGAAGGAAAGGGTAGGAAAATGGTGGAAAATTAACAATGGGGAAAAATTGAGGGAAGGGAAGGGAAACGGTATGAATTTAAGGATGGGAAAAGACAAATGAGGGAAGGGAAATGGGGGGAATTAAGGATGAGAAAGGAAAACTGAGGGACGTGGAGAAAAGGGGAGGGAATTTAAGGAAAAGATGGAAAAGAAAACAAGGGAAATGGTGGTAAAAGAAGGACGGGGAGGGAAGGGAAGGAAAACGATGGGAAATTAAGGATGCAAAAGGGAACATGGGGGAAGGGGATGAGAAGGGAAGGGAATGGTGGGCAACTAAGAATGGGAAAGGAAAACTGAGGGAAAGGGAGAGAAGGGAAATGGGAGGAAATTAATGGTGGGATGGAAAAGTGACGGAAGGAGAGGGGAGGGAAGGGAAATGAAGGACGGGAAAGCAATAGGTAGGGAAGGGAAAAGGGAAATGCTGGCAAATTAAAGATGGGAGAGGAAACATGACAGAATGGGAGAGGAGGGAAGGGGAGAGGCAAGAAATGGTAGGACATTAAGGAAGGGAAGGAGAGGGAATGAAAATAGACATTAAGGATAGGAAAAGAAAAGGGAGGTAATGAAAGGGAAGGAGAAGGTTAAGGGGGAGGGGGGAGGGAAGCAGAGGGAAATAGG
>NW_008346093.1:97785-105148 GCF_000622305.1 Nannospalax galili | reverse complement strand
GCTCTCCCTCATATGTGGATCCTAGGATCAGACTCTGATAAATAACTATGCAAACACACATAACTGCAGGAACCAGGACAAGGGTAAGAAAACAGTGAGGTAAGGAAAAGAAATAACCTGAAGGAGAAGAATAGTAGGTAACAGGCCTTAATAAGGGAGATATGGATAAAAATTGGGTTAGTTTAAGGGAGGGGGGGAAGGGTATATGAGGTACCTAGGGGATAAGGAGAAAGAAGAAGCTCAACAGGGGTAGGAAAATGGTGGAAAATTAACAATGGGGAAAAATTGAGGGAAGGGAAGGGAAACGGTATGAATTTAAGGATGGGAAAAGACAAATGAGGGAAGGGAAATGGGGGGAATTAAGGATGAGAAAGGAAAACTGAGGGACGTGGAGAAAAGGGGAGGGAATTTAAGGAAAAGATGGAAAAGAAAACAAGGGAAATGGTGGTAAAAGAAGGACGGGGAGGGAAGGGAAGGAAAACGATGGGAAATTAAGGATGCAAAAGGGAACATGGGGGAAGGGGATGAGAAGGGAAGGGAATGGTGGGCAACTAAGAATGGGAAAGGAAAACTGAGGGAAAGGGAGAGAAGGGAAATGGGAGGAAATTAGTGGTGGGATGGAAAAGTGATGGAAGGAGAGGGAGGGAAGGGAAATGAAGGATGGGAAAGCAATAGGTAGGGAAGGGAAAAGGGAAATGCTGGCAAATTAAGGATGGGAGAGGAAACATGACAGAATGGGAGAGAAGGGAAGGGGAGGGAAAGGGAGAAGTAAGAAATGGTGGGACATTAAGGATGGGAAGGAGAGGGAAGGAAAATAGACATTAATGATAGGAAAAGAAAAGGGAGGGAAGGGAAGGGAAGGAGAGGGTTAAGGGGGAGGGGGGAGGGAAGCAGAGGGAAATAGTGGGACATTAAGGATGGGAAAGGAAAAGTGAAGGAAGGAGCGGGGGGGTAGAAATGGTGGAAAATTAAAGATGGGGAAAAAGTGAGGAGAGGGAATGGAAATGGTATGAAATTAAGGATGGGAAAAGACAAATGAGGGGAGGGAAATGGGGGACCTTAAGAATGATAAAGGACAACTGAGAGAAAGGGAAGGAATTAAAGGGAAAAGAATGGAAAGGAAGGCAAGGGAAATGGTGATAAAAAAAGGATGGGAAAGGAAAAATGAGAAGGAAGGGAAGGGAAACGGGGGGAAATTCAGGATGCAAAAAGAAACGTAAAGGAAGGGGAGGGAATGGAAGGGAAGGGAAATGGTGGCAAACTAACACTAGGAAAGGGAAGGGGAGGGAAGGGAATGAAATTGAAGGGAAGGGAAAGGAGATGGCGGATAATTAAGGATGAGAAAGGAAAAGGGAGGGGAGGGAAAGTAAGGTAAGGGAAATGGTGAATGGGAAAGGCAAAGGAAGGGAAGGAGAGGGAAGGGAATGAAACTGAAGGGAATGGTAGAAAAATGGGAAATTAAGGATGGAAAAAGTGAGGGAAGGGAGGGAAATGGAGGAAATTAGGAATGGGAAAGGAAAAGTGAGGGAAGGGGGAGAACTGAAGGGAAAAAGGCAAGGAAAAGGATGTGAAAATAAGAAGGGAAAGAAAAAATGAGGGAAGGGAAATGGTGTGAAATTAAGGATGGGAAAGGAAAAGAGAGGGAAGGGAAGAAAAATAGTAGGATATTAATGATGGGAAAGGAAAAGGGAGAGGAGGGAAGGGGAAGGAAATGGTGGAATATTAAGGATGAAAAAGGACGGGAGGGGAGGGAAGAGAAGGAAAGGGAAAGGAAGGGAGATGATGGGTCATTAATTATGGGAAAGGTAGTAAAGAGGAGGGAAGGGAATGGTGGGACATTAAGGGTGGGAAATGAAAAGGGGAATGAAAAGGGTGGGAAGATGAGGGGAATGTTGGGAAATTAATAATGTGAAAGGAAACATGACAGAAGGGGAGTGAAGGAAAGAGGAAGAGAGGGGAGGGGAAGGAAATGGTGGGACATTAAGGATGGGAGAGGACTTAAGTCTAGCCTTGGTGGACAAAAGAAAAATAAGGAGGAACCCAATAGAGGGATGCTTTTGAGAGCTCTTGTGAAGAAATTCCAGTGGACTCTGATATGAACATTTGAAATTTTCCCTGCTCTGACCTTTTTCTGGTTCCATGTCTAGAACTTGTAATGCTAGCTCCCTTCACATCTCCTAGGTACCAGTCAAGGACTTTCTTTTCTCCCCATAGTTAAGAGTTAGGCAATCTGGGAGTCTTTTAGATAGACCCACTGAAGGGGTGCCCAATTGCCTCACCCTGCATCCCTGTTCAGCAAGAAAGAAGCCAGAGTGGCCTGCGTCCAGATTCCCTATCGGCAATTTGGGTCCACCTGGGGTAGTTATTGCCAGGGAGGTAAGTTGACCTGCCATGGTCCACAGTGAAAAGACAACTGCCAGTTTCTGTGTTATTGATTTAAGATAGGGTCACCTCTTTAGAGGGGGGAATATTAGAGTAGCCAAAAGCCCCATAAAAATAAAAAAATAAAAGAAGACGAGAGAGTACATGAAGTTATCAGAAAACAGTGATGGGGAGATATGGGAGGAGTTGAAGGGGAGGGAGTGGGCATGGATTTGATCAAAACACCTTATATGCATGTAATGTATGAAATTCTCAAATTTTTTAAAAGTAAAGAAAAAAAAGGATGGGACAGGAAAAGGGAGGGGAGAAGAGGGAAGGGAAGGAAATCGCTGGGACCTTAAGGATGGGAAAGGAAAAGTGAGAGGAGAAGTAAATCGTAGGAAAATGGTGGAAAATTAAAGATGGGGGAAAATTGAAGGAAGGGAAATGGAATGAAATTAAGGATGGGAAAAGACAAATAGGGAAGGGAATTGGAGTAAATTAAGGTTGAGCAAGGAAAACTGAGGGAAGGGTAGAGAAAGGGAGGGAATTTAAGGGAAAAGAATGGAAAGGAAGGCAAGGAAAATGAAGGTAAAATAAGGAAGGGAAAGGAAAAATGAGAGGGAAGGGAAAGGAGATGGTGGGAAATTAAGGATTCTAAAGGAAACATGAGGGAAGAGGAAGGAATGGAAGGGGGTGGAGAATGGAATGAATGAGAAAGGGAAGGGGAAGGAAGGGAAATGGTGGGAAACTAAGGATGGGAAAAGAAGAGGGAGGGAAGGGGAGGGAAATGGGAGGAAATTAAAGGCTGAATGGAAAAGTGATGGAAGGGGAGGGGAGGGAAGAGAAATGGTGGGAAACTAAGCATGGGAAAGGAAAAGGGAGGGGAAGGGAGGGAAGGGAAGGGTAAGAAAATGGTGGGAAATTAAAGATGGGGGAAGTGAGAGAAGGGAGGGAAATGGGGGAAATTAGGAATGGAAAAGGAAAAGTGAGGGACGGTTGAAGGGAACAGAAGGCAAGGAAAAGAATGTGAACATACTAAAGAGAAAGGACACATGAGGCAAGGGAATGGTATGAAATCAAGGATGGGAAAGAAAAAGAGAGGGAAGGGAAGAAAGATAGTGGGATATCAAGGATGGGCGAGGAAACAGGAGAGCATCAGAGGGGATGGAAGGGAAATGGTGGGACATTAAGGATGGGAAATGAAAAGGGAGGGAAGGGGAGGGAATGGAAGGGAAAAGGTGGTATCTAAATGTCCCATCCTTTATGACGGGAGAGAAGAGGGAGGGAAGGTGAAGGAAGGGATGGAAAATGGTTGGACATTAAGGATGGGAAAAGGGAGGTAATGGAGGGGAAGGAAACTGGTGAGTCATTAATGATGGGAAATTGGGGGGAAGGGAAGGGGATGGAAAGGAAATGGTGTGACATTAAGGGTGGGAATGGAAAAGGGAGGGAAGGGGAGGGAAAGGAAGGGAAATGGTGGGAAATTAAAGGTGGGAAAAGAAAAGGGAGGGAAGGGAAGGGAAAGGAAGGGAAATGGTGGGTCATTAATGATTGGAAAGAGAGGGAAGGTCTGGGGAGGGAAAGAAAATGGTGTGACATTAAGGGTGGGAAAGGAAAAGGGAGGGAAGGGGAGGGAATGGAAGGGAAATGGTGGGACATTAAGTGTGGGGTAAAAGGGAGGGAAGGGAAGGGAAATGGTGGGTCATTAAGGATGGGAAAGGGAGGGAATGGGAGGGGAGAGAAAGGAAATGGTGGGACATTAAGGGTGGGAATGGAAAAGGGAGGGAAGGGAATAGACGGGATGGAAAGGGAAGCCCAGTAGTGGGATATTTAAAATGGGAAATGAAAAGGGAGGGGAGGAAAGGGAAATGGGGGAACATTAAGAAAGGGAAAAGAAAAGGGAGGGGAGGGAAGGGAAATAAAGGGGCATTGAGGATGGGAAAGAAAAAGGGAGGGAAGGGAAGTTGAGGGAATGGGAGTGGAGGGAAGGGGCGGGAAATGGTGGGACATTAAGGATGGCAAGGGGAAGGAAGGGAAATGGTGAGTCATTAATAACGGGAAAGGATATGAAGGGGTAGGGATGGGAAATGAAATGGTGGGACATTAAGGTTGGGAATGCAAAAGAGAGGGAAGTGGAAGGGAAGGGAAGGGAAATTGTTGGACATTAAGGGTGGGAAAGGAAAAGGGAGGGAAGGGAAGGGAAAGTGAGGCAAATGGTGGGTCATTAATGTTGGGAAAGGGAAGGAAGGGAGGGAAAGGAAATGGTGGGACATTAAGGGTGGGAATGGAAAAGGGAGGGAAGGGGAGGGAAGGGAAGTGAAATGGTGTGATGTTAAGGGTAGGGAAGGAAAAGGGAGGGGAGGGAAGGGGAAGTAAATAGTGGGACATTATGGATGGGAAAGGAAAAGAGAGGAGACATAAGAGAAGGAAAGGGGAGGGAAAGGAAGGGAAATGTGGGTCATTAAAGATCAGAAAGGGAGGGGAGGGGAGGGAAATGGCAGGAAATTAAAGGTGGGATGGGAAAGTGAGGGAAGGAGAGGGGAGGGAAGGGAAATTAAGCATGGGAATGGAAAAAGGAGAGGAGGGAAGGGAGGGGTAGGAAAATGGCGGGAAATTAAAGATGGGGGAAAGTGAGAGAAGGGAGGGAAATGGGGGGAAATTAGGAATGGGAAAGGAACAGTGAGAGAAGGGAGGAAAATGGGACAAAATAGGAATGGTCAGGGAAGGTTGAAGGGAAACGAAGTCAAGGAAAAGGATGCGAAAATAATGAAGGGAAAGGAAAACTGAGGCATGGGAAATGGTTTGAAATCAAGGATGGGAAAGAAAAACACTGGGAAGGGAAGATAAATGGTGGGATATTAAGGATGGGAGAGGAAAAATGAGGGAAGGGAAATGGTGGGACATTAAGTGTGGGAAAGAAAAACGGAGGGAAGGTAAATGAAGGAAAATGGTGGGACAAAAAGGATGGGAAAGGAAAAAGGAGGGAAGGAAAGGAAGGTAAATAGTGGGATTTAAGGATGGGAATGACAAGGGAAGGAAGGGAGAGAATGGGTGTGAAATGGTGGGACCTTAATGTCCCATCCTTAATGATGGGAGAGGAATTGAGGGAAGGGGCAGGAAGGGATGGAATATGGTGGGATATGAAGGATTGGAAAGGAAAAGGGAAGGAAAGAAAGGGAAATGGTTGGTCATTATTGATGGGAAAGGGGCAGAAGGGAGCGGGAGGGAAAGGAAATTGTGGGACATTAAGGGAATGGAAAAGGCGGGGAAAGGAGGGAAAAGGAAAGAAAATGGTGGGTCATTAATGATGGCAGAGGGAGGGAAGGAGAGGGGAGGGAAAGGAAATGGTGGGACTTTAAGGGTGGGAATGGAAAAGGGAGAGAAGGGGAGGTAAGGGAAGAAAAATGCTGGGGCATTAAGGAAAAAGGGGGGGAACGGAAGGTTAAGGAAGGGAAATGGTGGGTCATTAATGTAGGTATGGGAAGGGAAAGGAAACAGTAGGACATTAAGACTGGGAAAGGAAAAAGGAGGGAAGGAAGGGAAGGTAAAAGGTGGGGAAAAAGGATGGGAAACAAAAAGGGAGGGAAGGGGAGGGAAGGGAAGGGAAATGGTGGGACCTTAATGTCCCATTCTTAATGATGAGAGAGAAAAGAGAGGGAAGGGGAGGGAAGGGACGAATGTGGTGGGACATTAGGGATGGGGAAAGACAAGGAAGGGAAGGAAAATGGTCAAACAAGAAGGATTGGAAAGGAAAAAGGATGGAAGGAAGGGAAGGTAAATGATGGGACAAAAAGGATGGGAAACGTTGAGGAGTAAAGGGGAGGGAATGGAAAGGAAATGGTGGGACCTTAAAGTTCCATTCTTAATGGTGGGAGACAAAAAGGATGGAAGGGGAGGGAAGGGATGGAATATGGTGGAACATTAAGGATGGGAAAGGGAAAGGGGGGAGAAGGGAAGGGAAAGGAGGGGAAATAGTGTGACACTAATAATGGGAAAGAGAGGGAAGGGGGAGGGGAGTGAAAGGAAATGGTGGGACATTAAGGGTGGGAATGAAAAGGGAGGGAAGGGAGAGAATGGAATTGAAATGGTGGGACTGTAATGTCCCATCCATAATGATGGGAGAGGAAAGGGGGGGAAGTGGCAGGAAGAGATGGATTATGGTTGGACATTAAGGATGGGAAAGGAAAAGGAAGGGAAAAGAAGGGAAATGGTGGTCATTATTGATGGGAAAGGGAGGGAACAGGAGTGGATGGATAGGAAATCTGTGGACATTAAGGGTAGGAATGGAAAAGGGAGGGAAGGGGAGGGAAAGAAAGGGAAATGGTGAGTCAATATTGATGGGAAAGGAAGGGAAGGGGGAGGGAAGGTAAGGGAAATGGTGGGTCATTAAGGGTGAGAATGTAAAAGGGAAGGAAGGGAAGAGTCAGAAAGGGAAATGGTGGGACATTAAAGTGGGAATGGAAAAGGGAGGGAAGTAAAAGTGAAGGAAGGGAAATGGTGTGTCATTAATGATGGGAAAGGGAGGGAAGGGCAGGGGAGGGAAAACAATGTTGGGACATTAAGGGTGTGAATGTAAAAGGAAGGGAAGGGGAGTGAAGGTAAGGAAAATGGTGGGTCATTAAGGGTGGGAGTGGAAAAGGAAGGGAGTTAAGGGAAAAGGGAAAGAAGGGAAACGGTCATTAATGAATGGGAAATGGAGGGAAGGGGAAGGGAGGGAAAGGAAATGGTGGGATATTAAGGGTGGGAATGGAAAAGGGGGAGAAGTGGAGGGTCGGGAAGGGAAATGTTGGGACATTAGGGTGGGAATGGAAAAGGGAGAGAAAGGATGAGAAAGGAAGGGAAATGGTGGGTCATTAATGTTGGGAAAGTGTCGGGTGCCAGCTGCCACAGTTCAAGCCTGGTGGGCTTAGGGACCCCGACAGATAGAAATCAAGGACACAGGGCATGCAGAGGTTTATGAACCAATGCCTCTTTGTTGTGAATCAAACAGAACTTATAC
>NW_008346093.1:92144-96731 GCF_000622305.1 Nannospalax galili | reverse complement strand
TCAGCCTCTCCAGTGTGGTGCAGCCATTGTTGGACTACTCAGACTCCATCCCATGAGCTAAGTTGATAAATCTCTTTCTCTCTCTCTCTCTGTCTCTCTCTTGTCTCTCTCACAGCCATTGTTGGACTACTCAGACTCTATCCTGTGAGCTAAGCTGATATCCCTCCCTCTCTATATATATTCATTCTACCGGTTCTGTTTCTTTAGAGAACCCTGACTAATACAGTAGGGAAAGGAATTTGTGGCACATTAAGGGCGTGGATGGAAAAGGAAGGGAAGGGAAGGGAAAGGAAGTGAAATGGTGGGTCATTAATGGTGGGAAAGGAAAAGGGAGGCAAGAGGATTGGGAAGAGTGGGAGTGGAGGGAACAGAAGGGAAATGGTAGAATACTGAGGATAGGAAAGGAAAATGGAGGGGAGGGTAGAGAAGGAAAAGGAATGCAAAGGAAGAGAAATGGTAGGTCATTAAAGATGGGAAAGGGAGGGAAGGTGAGGGGAAGGAAAGGAAATGGTGGGACATTAAGTGTGGGAAATGAAAAGGGCAGGGAGGTACATGGAAGGAAATAGGGCACATTATGGATAGGAAATGAAAATGCAGGGAAGGGAAGAGAAGGAAAGGGGAAGGGAAAGGAAGGGAAATGGTGGGTCATTAAAGATGGGAAAGGGAGAGGAGGTGAGCAGAGGGAAAGGAATTAGTGAGATATTAAGGGCGGGAAGGAGAGGGAAGGGAAATGAAGGGTCATTAATGATGAGAAAGAGAGGGAAGGGTGAGGGGAGTGAAAGGAAATGATGGGACATTAAGGGTGGAAATGTAAAAGGGAAGGAAGGGGAGGGATGGGAAGTGAAATGGTGCGATATTAATGATGGGAATGAAAAGGGAGGGAACTGGAGAGAATGGAGGTGAAATGGTCTGACACTAATGTCCCATCCTTAAGGATGGGATAGGAAAGGGAGGGAAGTGGCAGGAGGAGATGGAATATGTTGGGACATTAAGGATGGGAAAGGAACGGAAATGGTGGTCATTATTGATGGGAAAGGGAGGGAAGAGGAGGGGAGGGAAAGAAAATAGTGGGACATTAAGGGTGGGAATGGAAAAGGGAGGGAAGTGAAGGGAAAGGAAGTGAAATGGTATCATTAATGATGGGATAGGGAGGGCAGGGGGGAATAGAAATGGTGGGACATTAATGGTATGAATGTAAAAGGAAGGGAAGGGGAAGGAAGGGAAATAGTGGAACCTTAGTGTCCCTTCCTTAATGATGGGAGAGAACGGATGGAAGGGGAGGGAAGGGATGGAGGATGGTGGGACATTAAGGATGGGAAAGGAAAGGGGTCAGAAGAGAAGGGAAGGGAAAGAAAGGGAAATGGTGGATGATTGTTAATGAGAAAGGGAGGGAAGGAGAGGTGAAGGAAAGGAAATGGTGGGACGTCAAGGGTAGGAATGTAAAAGGGAGAGAAGGAGAGGGAAGGGAAGGGAAATGGTGGAACATTAAGGTTGGGAAAGGAAAAGGGAGGGAAGGGAAAGGAAGCAAATGGTGGGTCATGAATGATGGAAATGGGAGGGAAGGGGAGGGGAAGGAAAGGAAATTGCGTGACATTAGTCATGGGAAAGGAAAAGGAGGGAAGGAAGGGAAGGGAAATGGTGGCACATCAAGCATGGAAACAAAAATGGAGTGAAGGGGAGGGAATGGATGGAAATGGTGGGACCTTAATGTCCCATCCTTAATGATGAGAGATAAAAGGGAGGGAAGGGGAGAAAGTGGAAGGGAAATGGTTGGACCTTAATATCCCATCCTTAATGATGAGAGAGAAAAGGGAGGATGGAAATGGATGGAAAATGGTGAAACATTAAGGATGGGAAAGGTAATGGGAGGGAAAGGAAGGGAACGGAAGAGAAATGGTGGATCATTAATGGTGGGAAAGGGAAGGAAGTGGAGGGGAGGGAAAGGAAATGATGGGACACAGGATGGAAATGAAAAGGGAGGGAAGAAAAGGGAAAGGAAGGGAAATGATTGTTCGTTAATGATGGGAAACGGAGGGGAGGGGAGGGAAAGGAAATGGTGGGACATTAAGGGTGGGAATGGAAAATGGAGAGAGGAGAAGGAAGGGATGGGAAATGGTGGAACGTAATGGGTGGGAAATGAAAAGGGATGGAAGGGAAGGGAAATGGTGGATCACTAATGATGTGGAAGGGAGGGAAGGGCAAGGGAGGGAAAGGAACTGGTGGGACATTAAGGATGGGAATGGAAAAAGGAGGGAAAATGAGGTAAGGTGAGGATAAAGGCACAAAATTAATTATGGGAAAAGACAAATAGGGAAGGGAATTGGGTTAAATTAAGGATGACAAAGGAAAATTGAGGGAAGGGGGAAGAAGGGAGGAATTTAAGGGGAAAGAATTGAAAGGAAGGCAAGGGAACTGGTGGTAAAATAAGGAGAGAAAATTAAAAATGAGAGGGAAGGGGAGGGAAACGTTGGGAAATTAAGGATGCTAAAGGAAACATGATGGAACGGAAGTGAAGGGAAATGGTGGGGAATGGAATGAATGGGAAAGGGAAGGAGAGGGAGGAAAAATGGTGGGAAATTAAGGATGGGAAAAGAAAAGTGAGGGAAGGGGAGGTGAGAGAAATGGGAAGAAATTAATGGTTGGATGGAAAAGTGATGGAAGGAGAGGGGGCTAAAGGGAAGTGGTGGGAAATTAAGCATGGGAAAGGAAAAGGGAAGGGAAGGAAGGGAAGGGTAGGAAAATGGTGGGAAATTGAGGATGAGGGGAAAAGTGAGAGAAATGAGGGAAATGGGGTAAATAGGAATGGGAAAGGAAAAGTAAATGAAGGTTGAAGTGAAAAGAAGGCAAGGACAAGAATGTGAAAATACTAAAGGGAAAGGAAACATGAAGCAAGGGAAATGGTGTGAAATCAAGGATGGGAAAGAAAAGAGTGGGAAGGGAAGAAAAATAGTGGGATATTAAGGATGTGAAAGGAAAAAAGAGGAAGAAGGAGGGAAGAGAAAAGGGACATTCAGGATGGGAAAGGAAAAGGGAGGGAAGGGAAAGAAAGGAAAATGGTGAGACAAAAAGAATGGGAAAGCAAAAAGGAGGGAAGAGGGAAGTTAAATGGTGGGATATTAAGGATGGGAAATGCAAATGGAGGGAAGGGGAGGAAGTGGAAGGGAAATGGTAGGACCTTAATGTCTTATCCTTAATGATGGGAGAGAAAAGGGAGGGAAGAGGAAGGAAGGAATGGAAAATGGTGGGACATTAAGGGTAGGAATGAAAAGGTAGGGAAAGGAAGGGCAATGGTGGGTCATTGATGGGAAAGGAAAAGAGAAGGAAGGGGAGTGGAGGGAAGGGGAGGGGAGGGAAAGGTGGGACATTAAGGATGGGAAAGAAAAAGTGAGAGAATGTTGAAGGGAAAAGAAGGCAAGGAAAAGGATGTGAAAATACTAAATAGAAGGGGGGAATGAGGCAAGGTAAATGGTGTGAAATCAAGGATGAAAAAGAAGAAGACTGGGAAGGGAAGGAAAACAGCAGTATATCAAGGATGGGAGAGGAAAAGAAGGAAAGGGAAAACGTGGGACATTAAAGATGGGAAAGGAAAAGGGGAAAGGAAAGGAAGGAAAATGGCGAGCTAGAAAGGATGGGAAGGGAAAAAGAAGGGAAGGAGGTCATTTCTGATCCCTAGGATGAGGAGAGGCTGGGGGTGAGGGCACATCTGGGGAAGTGAACAGGATTGGGGTTTTGAATGGGCCTGGGAGGATGGTGGTGGTCTGGCCAGAGGATGAAAGTGGGGTGGAGACCAAGAGAGCATTAGGTAATAGCAAGAAGACCCTCTGCCCCTCTCCCTCCCCGACACCTCACTCTGCAGGGCAGGCTAGCCATGTTCTACAGTCAAAATGGGTTCAGGTGCCCTGGGCCCGCACCCCTGCCCCAGTCACACAGTTTAGGGGCCCAGGAGAAGGATGACAACAGAGCATGGCCCAGAGGCAGAGGAGGGAATTAAGGGGAGAGTGGGTGGGTGGGAGGACCAGGAGGTGTCTGGTTGGATTCTTGGACTGGACCCCGCTGGACCAGGGCCAGGGGGAACCAGGGAGAGAGGGGATTAGGGTGGTCCTGTGCATCCAGGGAGCCTGGAGAGTGAGTGTGTCCTTGGAGAGTGTGTCCCGCCTAGCAGGCCAGGCGGAGGAGGCCCTTCCTCCCAAGAGCACCCTGAGATAGGTAGGGTGGCAGGTCCTGGGTGGGTGGAGGTCTGGGAGACAGGGCAGGCTGGATGGACGGAAGAGCAAAAGGGGCGGTGAGGCAGGCAGGCAGGCAGACATTGTGATCACGGTTTAGGAGATTGGCCCTGTAAGCCACCCCTCTCCTGGTTGCAGTAGGCCATGGGGACCCTTGCTTAAGGTGGCGGGTCTCCCCATGCTGCCCAGACCCCTTTCGGGAGTGTACCCTCAATCTGTTGGCCTGGAGGACACTGGCACCCTGAGCTCTTAAGCTGGGGAGTGCTGGAGCCCAGTGCAGAGGAGGGGAGAGGGTGAGGGTGAGGGTGAGTGGATCTTGATCAGCAGCAGTCACTAGTGTGGGTTGGGGAGATGACCATCAGCT
>NW_008346093.1:81806-90096 GCF_000622305.1 Nannospalax galili | reverse complement strand
CAACCTTAAACCTTAATTTACTCCAATTCCCTTCCCTATTTGTCTTTTCCCATCCTTAATTTCATTCCATTTCCCTTCCTTCAATTTTCCCCCATCTTTAATTTTCCACCATTTTCCTACGATTTACTTCACTTTTCCTTTTTCCTTTCCCATCCTTAAGGTCCCAGCGATTTCCTTCCCTTCCCTCTTCTCCCCTCCCTTTTCCTGTCCCATCCTTTTTTTTCTTTACTTTTAAAAAATTTGAGAATTTCATACATTACATGGTTTGTTGATCAAATCCCCACCCACTCCCTCCCCTTCAGTTCCTCCCACATCGCCCCATCACTTTTTCCTGACAACTTCGTGTACTCTTTTTTATATATACCAGACTTTCTGCTACTCTACCATTTTCCCCTCTGAAGAGTTAACCTTAAAATCCTTCAGGGATTAGATAAGAGCTCCCAAATGATTTTGACATTTTTGGCTTTTGGAACAGAGAATGTTGCTACGAGGCCCAAGGACATTTTTACTTTTAGCCAAGAAACTGGTGACATTTCTTTGGGGTCTTTTTACCCTAACTGCCTAGCCAATTCCTACCTCCTATCACACCATCCTCTGAAGAGGTTACCCAAATTGCCGATAGGGAATCTGGACGCAGGCCACTCTGGCTTCTTTCTTGCTGAACAGGGATGCAGGGTGAGGCAATTGGGCACCCCTTCAGTGGGTCTATCTAAAAGACTCCCAGATTGCCTAACTCTTAACTATGGGGAGAAAAGAAAGTCCTTGACTGGTACCTAGGAGATGTGAAGGGAGCTAGCATTACAAGTTCTAGACATGGAACCAGAAAAAGGTCAGAGCAGGGAAAATTTCAAATGTTCATATCAGAGTCCACTGGAATTTCTTCACAAGAGCTCTCAAAAGCATCCCTCTATTGGGTTCCTTGATATACTGCTGTTTTCCTTCCCTTCCCAGTCTTCTTCTTTTTCATCCTTGATTTCACACCATTTACCTTGCCTCATTTCCCCCTTCCATTTAGTATTTTCACATCCTTTTCCTTGCCTTCTTTTCCCTTCAACCTTCCCTCACCTTTCCTTTCCCATTCCTATTTATGCCATTTCTCTCCTTTCTCTCACTTTTCTTTTCCCATTCCTAATTTTCCCCATTTCCCTCCCTTCCCTCACTTTCCACCATCTTTAATTTCCCACCATTTCCCCTCTCTCCTATTCCCTTTCCCATACATTCCATTCTCCACTATTTCCCTTCCTGTCCATTCCCTCTCCTTCCCTCTTGTTTCTTTTAGCATCGTTATTTTACCAATGTGCCCCTCCCCTCCCCTTCCCTCTCATATTTCCTTTCCCATCCTTATTATTATTATTATTTTTGGTCTTTCTGAGACAGGATCTCCCTGTAGCCCCAGCTGGCCTGGAACTCACTATGTAGACCAGGCTGGCCTTGAACTCACAGAAATCTGCCTGCCTCTGCCTCCGGAGTGCTGGGATTAAAGGCATGCACCACTACATCCGGCTCCCTTCCTTATTTTACCACCATTTCCCTTGCCTCCCATTCCATTCTTTTCCCTGAAATTACCTCTCTTCTCCCCCGTTCCCTCAGTTTTCCTTTCTCATCCATAATTTACCCCAATTCCCTTACCTATTTGTCTTTTCCAATCCTTAATTTAGTACCATTTCCCTTGTCTTCCCTTCCTTTCCCTTCCCTTCCCTCCCTTTTCCATTCCCACTCTGAGTGTCCTACCATTTCGTTTTGCTCCCCTACCCTTCCCTCCCTTTCCCATCATTAATGACCCACCATTTCCCTTCCTTTCCCTTCCCATCTCTCCTTTTCCTTTCCCAGCCTTGATGTCCCACTATTTCCCTTCACTTCCCTCTCCTTCCCTCCCTTTTCCATATCTGCCCTTAATGTCCAACCATTTCCTTTCACTCCCCTCCCCCTTCCCTCCTTTACCATCCTTATTGTCCCAGCATTTCCCTTCCATTCCTTCCGCTTCCCTCCCTTTTCTTTTCCCATCCTTCATGTCTCACCATGTCCCTTTCCTCCCCTTCCCATCCTTAATGTCCCACCATTTCCCTCCCCTTCCCTCTCCTCCCCTTCCTTCATGTTTCCTTTCCCATCTTAATTTTCCAGCATTTCCATGCCTCCCCTCCCTTTTCCTTTCCCATCCTTAATGTCCCACCCATTCCCTGCCATTCCATTCTCTCCACTCCCTTTTCCTTTCTCATTCTTAAAATCCCACCATTTCCCTTCCATTCCCCCTCCCTTTCCCATCCTTCATGTCCACCATTTCCCTTCCTTTTCCTTCCCCTTTCTTCTCTTCCCTCCCTTTACCTACCTTTTCCTTTACCATCCATAATGTCCCAGTATTTCCTTCCCCTTCCCTCCCCTCCCCTTTTCTTTCTCATCCTTAATATCCCACCATTTCCCTCTCCTTCCTTCCATCCCCTTCCCTCCCCTTTTCCTTTCCCACCCTTAATGTTCCACCATTTCACATCTTCCTTTCTCATTCTTAAAATCCCACCATTTCCCTTCCATTCCCCCTCCCTTTCCCATCCTTCACGTCCACCATTTCCCTTCCTTTCCCTTCCCTTTTCTTCTCTTCCCTCCCTTTACTTACCTTTTCCTTTACCATCCATAATGTCCCAGTATTTCCTTCCCCTTCCCTCCCCTCCCTTTTTCTTTCTCATCCTTAATATCCCACCATTTCCCTCTCCTTCCTTCCATCCCCTTCCCTCCCCTTTTCCTTTCCCACCCTTAATGTCCCACCATTTCATGTCCCTCCCCTTCCCTTCCTTTTCATTTCCATTTTAAGTATCTATCCCACCATTTCCCTTCCCTTCCATCCCTTTTCCATTCCCATCATTAATGTCCCATCATTAATGTCCCACCATCTCCCATCCCTTCCCTCACCTTCTCCCCCCTTTACTCTCCCATGACTAAGGAATGGATATTAAGGTCCCACCATTTGTCTTCAGTTCCTTCCCCTTCCCTCCCTTTTAGTTCCCATCCTTAGTGTCCCACCATTTCACTTCCCTCCTGTTCCCTTTCCCATTCTTTCCAGTCCCCACCATTTCCCTTCCCTTCCACTCCCCCCTTCCCTCATGTTTCCTTTATCATCCTTAATTTCCCCCCGTTTCCCTTCCCTTCCCTCTCATTTTTCCTTTCCCATCCTTATTTTACCACCATTTCCCTTGCCTTCCTTTCCATTCTTTTCCCATAAATTCCCTTCCATGCTCTCTCCTTCTCCAAATTTTCCTTTCTTATATATAATTTAACCCCAATTCTCTTCCCTATTTTTGTTTTCCCATCATCCTTAATTTCATTCCATTTCCTTTCCCTCAATTTCCCCATCTTTAAGTTTCCACCATTTTCTTACCCTTCACTTCTTCTTCCCTCACTTTCCTTTCCCCTCCTTAATGTCCCATCATTTTCTCCCCTCTCCTCTCTTCCCCTCCCTTTTCTTTCGTTAATGCCCCACCATTTCCTTCCTCTCCCTTCCTTTCCTTCCCGTTTCCTTTCCTCCCCTTAATGTTCCACCATTTCCTTCCCTTCCCTCCCTTTTTCTCCCCTT
Source organism: Nannospalax galili (assembly GCF_000622305.1). Lineage (NCBI taxonomy): Eukaryota > Metazoa > Chordata > Mammalia > Rodentia > Spalacidae > Nannospalax > Nannospalax galili. The sequence continues at coordinate 86,534 of NW_008346093.1, read as the reverse complement.
TCTATTTCCACCCTTAGTGCCCCACCATTTCCTTTCCCTCCTCATCCCTTCCCTCCCTTTCCCAGCATCAATGACCCACCATTTCACTTTGTTTCCTTCCCTTCCCGCCCTTTTCCATGCCCACACTTAATGTCCCATTATTTCCCTTCCCTTCCCTCTCCTTCCCTCTCTTTTACATTCCCACCCTTAATGTCCCACCATTTCCTTTCCCTCCCCTCCCCTTCCCTCCAGTCTCGCCATACCACTAGTTTTGTTGATGTTCTAAGGAGAAAAACTGTTGAACTCTTAAGGTTCGAAAGAAAATGCTATATTACCTGTGATTGTAACTGCTTGCTTAGCAAACGCTATACATCTAGCTATGTCCTTACTGCAGAGAAAACGAAAAACCGCAATTATTTCTATATGTCTTTCCTTTTAACTTTTATGCAACAGCACTGTGGACAGTCATTCACTCAATGTGTTAAAGCAAATCACGAATAGCTTTTGTAGCCAACTCTTTGTGTTCCCTTCAAAGCACTGTAAAATGGAAGGAGGGCTCTTCATATCACATGTTCCTTTCATCTTCTGAGGAAAAACTCAGTGTTGTGTAGTTCATCCAGATGTCTAAGAAAAATACATGTAGCTTGAGCTCCGTTCACTTAGTACACACTAAAGTTTTAAGTATATTCATTGCACTGGAAATGAAATGGAAGGACTGGCTTGTTGTGTTAGAAGTTCAGTTCTTTTACTGAGGAGGAACAGTATTGAAAGCTCTGTTGAGATTTGAAAGAAAATGCTCTATCATCTGTGATTCTAACTGCTTGCTTTCCCTTAGCAAAAAATATGTGTCTGGGGGCTGGAGAGATGGCTCAGTGGTTAGCAGCATTAACTGCTCTTGCAGAGGACCCAGGTGTGATTCCCAGCACCTATATGGTGGCTTCGAACCGTCCTTAACTCCAGTTCCAAGGGAATCCGAAGCCCTCCTCTAACCTCAGCGGCATTGCACGACATGGGTGCACTCACACACATGCAGGCAATACACTCATATACATAAAATAAAAATAATAAAATATTTAATAAAAATTCGTCTGGCAATGTCCTTACTACAGAGAAAACAAAAAGACAGGGATGTTTTCTATATAAGACTTTCCTTTTAACTTGAATGCAACAGTGTTGTGGCCAGTTCTTCAATGCATGTCTTAAAGCATATTGCATATTACTTGCAAACTGCTTGCTTTCCCTTAGTAACACTATGAACTGGGAGGATGGCTCTAATATCACATGTTCCTTTCATCTTCTAAGGAAGAACTCAGTGCTGCATAGGTCACTCAGGGGGTCTAAAAATACATGTGACCTGAGCTTGCAACTGCCTCCATTCTAAGGGTGTTTAAGAAAAATACATGTCGCCTGAGCTTGCAACAGCCCGCTCTCATGTAAGAAGTTCAATAAATGTGTCCTTACTACAGTGTACTTGAAATGGCATAATGGTTTCTACATAAGACTTTGTTCACTTAATACACAGTAAGATTTTAGCTATGTATTAATTGCAGTGGAAATCAAATAGAAGGAATGGTTCACTATATCAGTAGTTCTTTTCATTTTCTAAGGAAAACTGTTGAAAAAGCTCCATCAAGGTTTGAAAGAAAACACCATATCACCTGTGACTGTAACTGCTTACTTTCCCTTAGCAAACAATATAAGCCTTACTACAGAGGAAACGAAAAGAGAGGAATCATTTCTATATAAGACATTCCTTTTAACTTGTATGTAACACGCTGTGGACAGTTCTTCAAAGCATGTGCTAAAGCATATTACATATTCCTTGCATTTCCAATTCCCTGGTTTCCCTTAGTAACACTACGAAATGGAAGGATGGCTCTAATATTACATGTTCCTTTCATCTTCTCAGGAAGAACTCAGTGTTCTGTAGGTCACTCAGGTGGGTCTAAGAAAAATACATGCCGCCTGAGCTTGAGACATGTTAGTTCACTTAGTACACACCAAAGTTTTAGTTGTGTATTCATTGTAGCAGAAATGAAATGGAAGTACCAGATCACTATATCAGTAATTCTGTTCATTTTCTAAGAAGGAAAATTGTTTCACTTCCTTTACCTCCCTGGTTCCTTTTCATTATCCATGGAGTTATGTCTGGATACATATTCACTTATACGGATTTGGTACTAGGATCCACATATGAGGGAGAACATATGTCTTTTGTTTTTCTGAAACTGTGTTACTTCACTTAGTATAACAGTTTCTAGTTCCATCTATTTTCCTGCAAATTTCATGATTTCACCTTTCTTTACTGCTGAGTAGAGCTCTATTGTGTAAATGTACCACATTTTCATTATCCACTCATCAGTTGAGGGACATTTAGGTTGCTTTCATCTCTTAGCTATTGTGAAAAGAGCAGCAACAAACAAGGATTATAAGTGTCTCTGCAATAGGATGAGTTCTTTGCATGTATGCCAAGGAGTGGTATAACTGGGTCAAATGATAGGTTCATTTGTAATTAAGAGTTCGCCACATTGTTTTCCATAGGGGTTAAACAAGTTTGCATGCCCACCAGCAGTGGATGAGTGTTCCCCTTTCCCCACATCCTCTCCAACATTTGGTTCTTGATCTTAGCCAATCTGACTGGGGTAAGATGAAATCTTAAAGTGGTTTTAATTTGCATTTCCTTAATTGCTAGTGGTGTTGATCACCTTTTAAGATGCTTCTTAGCCATCTTTAATTCTTATTTTGAGAACTCTGTTCTTTTAATTGGGTTACTTCCTTTCTTGATTCTTTGTTTTTTGAGTTCATTATATATTCTGGATGCTAAGCCTCGGTCAGATGTGTTGCTGGTGAAGATTTTCTCCCATTCTGTGGATTTTCTCTTCACATCCTTGGTTGCTTCTTTTGATGTACAGAAACTTTTTAGTTTAATGCGGTCTCATTTGTTGATTGTTGATCTTGTTTTCTGAGCAATTGATGTCCGGCTTAGAAAATCCTTTCCTACACCTATATCTTGTAGGTTTTTTTTCAATGTTTTCTTCTAACACTTTCAGAGTTTCAGGCTTCACATTAAGGTCTTTGATCCATTTGGAGTTGACTTTTGTGGAAGGTGAAAGATGGGGTTTAGTTTCATTCTTCTACAGGTGGAGATCCAGGTTTTCCAGTACCATCTGCTGAACATTTCCCTCAGTAAATGTTCTTGGCCCCTTTGTCAAATATCAGGTGGCAGAAATTGCATGTGCTCATATTTGGGTCTTCATTTCTGTTCCATTGATCTATGGGTCCATTTTTTGTGCCAGTACCATGTTTTTTTATGACTATAGCTCTGTAATACAGTTTAAAATCTTGTATAGTAATTCCCCTAGCATTGTTCTTAGTGCTCAGGGTTGCTTTGCCTATCCGAGGTCTTTTGTGCTTCCGTATGAACCTTAGGATGTTTTTTTCCAATTCTGTGAAAAATGCCATGGGGATTTTGATTGGCATTGCATTGAATCTACAAATGGCTTTTGGTAGGATGATCATTTTCACAATATTAATTCTTCCAATCCATGAACATGGGAGGTCCATCCATCTTCTGATGTCTTCCTCAATCTCTTTCTTTAAAGATTTAAAAGCTTCATTATAGAGGTCTTTAACGTCTTTGGTCAGGTTTATGCCAATATTTTTTTTTCTTTTTTGCTGCTATTTTGAAAGGGAGTGTTTCCATGTACTCTTTCTCTCCTTGGTTGTTATTGGTATATAGAAAGGCTACAGAATTTTGTAGATTAATTTTGTAACCTGCAACTTTACTGAAGGTGTTAATAATTTCTAGAAGTTTTCTGGTGGAATTTATCTCTTAGATATAATATATCATCTGCAAAAAGGGATAATTTGATCTCTTCTTTTCCAATTATTACTCCTTTAATTTCCTTCTCTTTTCTTCTTGCTCGTGCAAGAGTTTCAAGCACTATATTAAAAAGGGGTGGAGACAGTGGACACCTTTGTCTGGTTCCTGATCTTAATGGGAATGCTTCCAATTTTCTCCATTTAGAATGATGTTGGCTGTGGGTTTGCTGTATATAGGTTTAATTATTTTAATTATTTAATTATTTTATTGTTGTATATAGCTTTAATTATGTTCCCTCCATTTCAATTCCCTCTATGACTTTGAACATAAATGCATGGCGAATTTTGTCAAAGGCCTTCTCTACATCTATTGAGATGACTGTGTGGTTCTTGTCTGTGAGTCCATTTATATGATTTATGACATTTATTGACTTATGTATATGGAACCATTCCTGCATCTCTGGAATAAAGCTGACTTGATCATGGTGGGTGATCTTTTTGATGTGTGTCTGTGTGTGGTTTGCAAGCATCTTGTTGAGAATTTTTGCATCTATGTTCGTTAAGGATATGAGTCTGTAGTTTTTTTTGGTTGTGTCTTTACTTGGCTTTGGTATTAGAGTAATGCTGCTGGCTTCATAGAAGGAATTTGGAAGTTCTCCCTCCATCTCTATCTTTTTGAATAAATTAAGTAGTACTGGATGTAGATCTTTAAATGTCTGATTGAATTCTGCTGTAAATCCATCTGGTCCTGGGCTTTTTTTAGTTGGGAGGTTTTGTATCACTCTTTCAATTTCTTTTTGTGTTATTGGTCTGTTTAAGCTGTTAATCGTTTAGTTTTGGTGGTTCCCATGCCTTTAGATATATCTATTTCTTTTAGATTTTCAAATTTAGTAGCATATAGGTTTTTAATGTATTCCATTAAAAATG
>NW_008346093.1:59760-81450 GCF_000622305.1 Nannospalax galili | reverse complement strand
GAGGTTTTGTTTTGTTGTATTGTCCTTTTCATTTAATTCCAGGAATACTTTTATTTCTTTCTTAATTTCTCTTTTGACCTATTCATCATTCAGGAGTGTGTTGTTTAATCTCCATCTGTTCATGTAGTTATTAGGGTTTCTTCCAGTGTTGATTTTAAGCTTCATTGCATTGTCTTCTGATAGAATGCACGGAATTATTTCAATCTTTTTGTATTTGTTGAGGCTTGTTTTGTGCCCCAGTATATGGTCATCCTTGGCAAAAGTTCCATGGGGCGCTGAATAGACAGTATATTCTTTTGTGCGTGGGTGCAATATTCTGTAGATGTCTGCTAAACCCATTCGATGTATGGTGTTGTTTAATTCAGATGTCTCTCTGTTATTTCTCTGTCCTGTTGACCTATCTAATGGAGACAATGGGGTATTGAAGTCCCCAACTATTAATGAGCTGTGATTAATCTGGGTCTTAAGGTCCTGTAGTCCTGTTTTTATGAAGTTGGGTGCACCAGAGTTTGGTGAATATATGTTCATGATTGTAATATCTTCCTGGTCAATTGTTCCTTTGATCAGAATGAAGTGGCCCTCTTTATCTCTTCTTATTAGTTTTAGTTTGAAGTCTATTTTTTCAGATACTAGAATTGCAATGCATGCTTTTTTCTCAGCACCATTCGCTTGATATATATATATTTTTCCCCATTCTTTCACCTTAAGGTAGTGCCTGTCCTTGAATGTGAGATGAGTTTCTTACAGACAACAAAAAGATGGATTTTGTTTCTTAATCCATTCAACTAGTCTGTATCTTTTGACTGGGGAGTTCAGTCCATTGATATTTAAAGTTTTTCATGAAAGATGTGTACTGATTCCTGTCATTTTTATTTCTGTTCGCATCCTTGGTATAATTGTGCATTTTCACAGTTATATGTTAAGTTTCTTTCTGTAACATCTTGGGTATAGTCATTCCTTTCTTCAGCTCTTTGTATTTCTCCAAGAACTCTCTGAAGGGCTGGTTTTGTGGACATGAATTCTTTCAGCCTATTTATGTCATGGAAGATTTTTTTCCCCTTTGACTATAATGCACATTTTGGCTGGGTTTTCTACGCTTTCTAGAGTTTTTAGAACTGGGAATGCTTTGGTCCAAGCTCTTCTGGCATTGAGAGTTTGCACTGATACGTCAGCTGTAATTCTGATCGGTTTTCCTTTATATGTGAGTTGTTGTTTTTCTTTTGCAGCTTTCGGTATTCTTTGTTCTGTACATTTAGTGTTTTTACTAATGTTTTACTGATGTGCGTAGAGAGTTTCTTTTCTGGTCCTGTCTATCTGGTGTTCCATATGCTTCTTTTATTTGTATGGGCCTGTTTTTCTTTAATTTTGGGAAATTTTCTTCTACAGTCCTTTTGAAGATCTGATCCATATCATTATCCTGAGATTCTTCTCCTTCCTGTATGCCTATGATTGGTAAGTTTGGTCTTTTTATGCTATCACAGAATTCCTGTGTATTGTATTTTTGTGTTTTCATAATCTTTGCTTGGGTGGTCTAATTCATCCACTTTATCTTCCAATCTTGATATTCTGTTTTTCATTTCATTCATCCTATTGGTGAGGCTTTCTCCTGTCATTTCTAATTGGCTTATTGAGTGTTTCACTTCCTTCTTCATTTCAGCCTCATTATTCCTCAATATTTGTAATTCTTTTCTGAATTCATTCAGCAGTTTATCCCTGTCTTCTTTCAGTTCTTCGATTTCTTTGTATGTTCTTTAAATTCACTGAATTCTTTTATCATGTTTATAATTGTTCTTTTGAATTCCATGTCCTATGTTAGCTCTAGAGTATTCTCATTGTACTCCTCTACATGACTGTTGGTACTTGGTGGGGATATGTTATTTGGGTTTTCATGTTATTTTTTGTTGTTGTTTTTTGATGTGAGTTTGAAATGTGGATTTCTTTTTTAGTTTGTGATTCTTGGGTGAGACTCAAGCCTTCCTTTGTTGAGTTTAGATCTGCTTCATTTTGTAAACTTTGTGGTTTACTTGTTGGGCATGAAAAGCTGGTTGGTCTAGGATTCAGGTTCCCTCTTTTGATTTTTGTCTTGGAGGGTCCTAATTGATTCCATCTTCGTCCTCAGGAGTTACAACAGAGGCCCAAGTTGGATGAGGATCAGATGCTCTCAGGCTTTCTTCTAAGGACTGGATTCCTTCAGGAATAACACTGGCCTCAGGAAGCTGGGGGGCTGGGCTGCCCTGAGATATAAAAGGAGGTGGGGATGGGAAGAGCCTCTGAGGGTTCCTGGGGACTAGAGGGAAGAATTGGGTTGGTCTGAATGCAAAGGATCAGGAAGCAGTGGGGAATCTGGGCCAAGAGGTCAGTCCAGAGGTCTGGGGTGCCAAGACAAGAAATGTACCAGTTCCCCCTCTAGGAGAAGAGATGGGGTGGGAGGGTTGGGAGGGTGAATGAGGCTGTGTTACTACTTTTTAAAAGACAGGGACCCACTATATAGCTTTGGCTGGCCTGCAACTCTTTATGTTCACCAAGATGACCTTGCAGTCACAGAGACTCGCCTGCCTCTGCCTCCCAAGTTCTGGGATCAAAGCCATGCACCACCACGCCCAGCTCAAATCCCCCAGTTCTGAATAAGGAATGGAATAAAGGATTGGCCCTCAAACTTGAACATGCATATTACTTGCATTTCCAACTGCTTGCTTTGCCTTAGTGACACTATGAAGTGGAAAGATGGCTCTAATATCACACGTTCCTTTCACCTTCTGAGAAGAATTCAGTGTTGTGTAGGTCACTCAGGGTGTCTGAAAAACACATGTCACCTGAGCTTGCAATGGCCCCCTTTCATGTAAGAAGTTCAATGAATGTGTCCTTACTACAGTGAAAATGAAATGGCATAATTGTTTCTGTATAAGACTTTGTTCACTTAGTACACAGTAAAGTTTTAGCTATGTATTAATTGCAGTGGAAATGAAATAGAAGGACCGGTTCACTGTATCCGTAGTTCTTTTCATTTTCTAAGGAAGAAGACTGTTCAAAGAAGCTCTGTCAAGGTTTGAAAAAAAGTGCCATATCACCTGTGATTGTAACTGCTTGCTTTTCCTTAGCAAACAATATATGCCTGGCTATGTCCTTACTACAGAAAAACAAAACAAAACAAAACAATAAAACAAAACAAAACAAAAAACCCCCAAAAAACAGGAAAGGTTTCTATGTAAGACTTTCCTTTTAACTTGTATGCAAGAGCGCTGTGGACAGTTCTTCAGTGAATACATATTACATATTACTTGCACTTCCAACTCCTTGTTTTCCCTTAGTAACAGTGTGCAATGAAAGGATGGCTTTAATATTACAAGTTCCTTTCATCTCCTGAGGAAGACCTCAGTGTTCTGTAGGTCACTCAGGGGCTCAAAGAAAAACACATGTTGCCTGAGTTTGCAACTGCCTCCATTCACTTAGCACATGATAAAGTTTTAAATATGTATTCATTGCAGTGGAAATGAAATGGAAGGACCTGCTCCATGTATCAGTAGTTTTGGTCATTTTCTAACAAGGAAAACTGTTGAAAGAAGCTCTGTCAAGGTTTGAAAGAAAGTGCCATATCACCTGTGATTGTAACTGCTTCCTTTCTCTTAGGAAACAATATATGTCTGGCTATGTTCTTACTACAGAGAAAACAAAAGACAGGAATGGTTTCTATGTAAACATTCCTTTTAACTTGTATACAACAGTGCTGTGCACAGTTCTTTAATGCGTGTGTTAAAGCATAATACATATTTCATGCATGTCCAGATGCTTGGTTTTCCTTAGTAACACTATGAAATGAAAGGATGGCTCTAACATTACACTTTCCTTTCATTTTCTGAGGAAGAACTCAGTGTTGTGTAGGTCGCTCAGGGTTTTTAAGAGAAACACATGTTGCCTGAGTGTGCAACTGCCCCCATTCACTTAGTACACACTAAAGTTTGAGCTATGTATCCCTTGCAATGGAAATAAAATGGAAGGACTGGCTCAATGTATCAGTCATTCTGTTGATGTTCTAAGGAGGAAAACTGTTGAAAGAAGCTCTGTCAAGGTTTGAAAGAAAGTGCCATAACACCTGTGATTCTAACTGCTTGCTTTACCTTAGCAAACACTATATGTCTAGCTATGTCCTTACTGCAAAGAACAAAAAGACAGCAATTGTTTCTGTATAAGACTTTCCTTTGAACTGTTATGCAACAGCACTTTTGGCAGTTCTTCAATGAATGTGCTAAAGCAAATAACATAGATTTTGTAGCCAACTATTTGCGTACCCTTCAAACCACTGTTAAATGTGAGGAAGGCTTTTTATATTACACATTCCTTTCATCTTCTGAGGAAGAACGTGGTGTTGTGTAGGTCACTCTGGGTGTCTAAGAAAAATACATGTCGCCTGAGTGTGCAACTGCCTCAGTTCACAGTACGCACAAGTGTACTGGGATTCATTTTCTGATAAACATTCTTGAGAGAAGCTCTGTCAAGGTTTGAAAGAAAATGCCGTATCACTGGTGATTGTAACTGCTTACATTACCTTAGCAAACACTATATGCCTAGATATGTCTTTACTGTAGAGAAAAGACAGCAATGGTTTCTATATGACTGTCCTTTTAACTTTTATATAACAGCACTGTGGACAGTCATTCAATGAATGTGCTAAAGCAAATTACATATAGATTTTGTAGCCAACACTCTATGTTCCTCTCAAACCACTGTTAAATGGATGGAGGGCTTTTTATATCACACTTTCTTTTCATCTTCTAAGGACTCAGTGTTGTGTAGGTGTCTACAGGTGTCTAAGAAAAACACATGTTGCCTGAGCATGCAACTGCCTCCATTTACTTAGTATACACTAAGGTTTTAGCTATGTTTTCATTACAGTGGAAATGAAATGGAAGGACCCGCTCGCTGTATCAGTAGTTCTGTTCATGTTCTGAGGAGGAACAGTATTGAAAGAAGGTCTGTCAAGTTTTGAAAGAAAATACCATATTGCCTGGGATTCTAACTGCTTGCTTTACCTTAGCAAACACTATATGTCTAGTTATGTCCTTACTGCAGAGGAAATGAAAGACAGCAATGGTTTCTATATAAGACTTTCTTTTTAACTTTTATGCAACAGAACAGTGGATAGTTCTTCAATGAATGTGTTAACGCAAACTGCATATTCCATTTGTATCCAAGTGCTTGTGTTCCCTTCAAAACACTAAATGGAAGGAGGGCTTTTTATATCACAAGTTCCTTTCATCTTCTGAGAAAGAACTCAGTGTTGTATAGGTCACTCAGGGGGTCTAAGAAAAAGACAAGTCCCCTGAGTGTGCAACTGCCCCTGCTCACTTAGTACACACTAATGTTTGAGCTGTGTATTCATTGCAATGAAAATGAAATGGAAAGACTGGATCACTGTATCAGTAGTTCTATTGATGTTCGAAGGAAGAAATGTGTTGAGAGAAGCTCTCTCAAGGTTTAAAAGAAAGTGCCATATCACCTGTGTTTGTAACTGCTTGCTTTACCTTAGCAAACACTATAAGTCTAGCCATGTCTCTACTGCAAAGAAAAGGAAAAGACACGAATGGTTTCTGTATAAGACTTTACTTTGAACTTTAAAAATTTTTTATATATTATTTTTTATTTTATGTGTATACCTGTATTGCCTGCTTATGTAGGTAAGTGCACCTATGTCGTGCAATGCCCTCAGAGGTCAGAAGAGGCTGTTGGATCACCTGGAACTGGAGTTACAGACAGTTGTTAGCTGCTAGGTGGGTGCTGGGAGTCAAAACCTGGTCTTCTGAAAGAACAACCAGTGTTAACCACTGAGCCATCTCTCCAGCCCCTCCTTTGAGCTTTTATAAGTGAGAGTCTGGCCGGCAGGGTTTGTGATGGACAGTTCCAAGCAGGTGCTGAATATCTGGTCCACTGGTAGGTGGGCTACTGGGCCCCTACCACTGCCCAGGACACAGAGTACCCTAGGATGAGGAGAGGCTGGGGGTGAGGGCAGCTGGGGAAGTGGACAGGATTGGAATTTTGGATGGGCCTGGGAGGATGGTAATTGTCTGGCCCCAGAGGATGAGAGGCAGGCGAAGACCAAGAGAGGGCCAGGTGGTGGCAAGACGATCCTCCGCCCCTCCCCCTCCCCCTACACCTCACTCCACAGGGCAGACTAGCCATGGTGGACACTCAGAACAGGTTCAGGTGCCCTGGGCCAGCACCCACACCCCGAGTTTAGGGACCCAGGATAAAGATGGCAAAGGGGCAGTGGCCAGAGGCAGAGGAGGGAGCTAAGTGTAGAGTTGGTTGGGTAGGAGGACCAGGAGGCGGCTGGTTAGATTCTTGGACTACAGCCTGTTGGACCCTGGCCAGGCGGGACCAGGGAGAGAGGGTTCTAGGGTGGTCCTGTGCATCCCTGGAGCCTGGAGAGAGTGGCCCGCCTCCCAGGCCAGATGGAGGAAACCCTTCCTCCTGAGAGCACCCTGAGATCTGAAGGGTGGCAGGTCCGCTGGCAGGTCCTGGGTAGGAGAAGTTCTGGGAGAAAGGGCAGGTGGGGCAGATGCAAGAGCAAAAGGCGTGGTTAGGCAGGCAGACAGGCAGGCATTGAGTTCCTGGTTCGGGATATCTGCACAGTGGGCTGCCATGAACAAGGTTGCGAGGAGGAGTGGGGCCCCTTGCTTAAGGCAGCAGGTCTTCCCATTTCGCCCAGACCTCCTTTGGGAGGACACCCTTATTCTGTTGGCCTGGAGGAAACTGGCGTCCTGGGCCCTTAAGCTGGGGAGCGCCGGAGCCCAGGTGAGGGTGAAGGTGAGGTGATCTTGGCCAGCAGCAATTGGTAATGTGGATTGGGGCGCTGACCCAGCAGTGTCTGCAGGGTGGGTTGGGGCCAAAAAGGAAAGGGGGGGCCCAAAAGCCTATATCACCATAGCACCTGGTACTCCCAGGCAGTCTCCCATCCAAGTATTAACCAGGCTGGACGCTGCTTTACTTCCTAGATCAGAGGAGATCATGCGCCTTCAGGGTCGTATGGCCCTAGACACCTGGGCCCTTCTCCCAGCTGCCCCAAGAGCCTGTGCCTGGGTGTGGGGACCCAGAGCAATGCAACAGGCCCAAGCCTTCTTGGCTCCTGAAACTAGACTGGTTCACAGGCCTTTTGGGACTGCTAGTCACTGTAGGTCACTTCTCTGAGTTGCCCCAAGGTTCCTGATGGACACCTCCCAGGGTGTGCTGAATAGTTGGTTCACTGTGGTAGGTAAGCTGCTGGGCTCCTACCACTCCCCAGGACACTAGCACACTGGGATAAGTTCTGATCCCTAGGATGAGGAGAGGCTGGGGATGAGGGTGCAGCTGGGGAAGTGAACAGGATTGGGATTTTGGATGAGCCTGGGAGGATGGTGGTGGTCTGGCACCAGAGGGTGAGAGGGAGGCCAAAACCAAGAGAGGGCCAGGTAGTGGCAAGAAGAGTCCTCTGCCCCACCCCTTCCCCCAACACCTCACTCTGCAGGGCTGACTAGCCATGATTTACAGTCAGAACAGGTTCAGGTGCCCTGGGCCTGCACCTCTGCCCCAAGTCAATGGGGCATGGCCCAGAGGCCAAGGAGGGAGCTAAGGGGAGTGTGGGTTGGGTGGGAAGACCAGGAGGTGGCTGGTTGGATTTTTGGACTGGACCCTGCTGGATTCCCGCCAGGCGGGAGGAGGTGTTCCTGTGCATTCCAGGAGCCTGGAGAATGTGGCAAGCCTCACAAGCCAGAGGGAAGGGGCCTTTCCTCCCTAGAGCACTCCCCTGAGATCAGTTGGGTGGCAGGTCCACTAGCAGGTCCCCGGTGGGAGGAGGTCTGGGAGACCAGGCAGGCAGGGCAAATGGAGGAGCAAAAGGGGTGATTAGGCAGGCAGTCAGGCAGCCAGGAAGGCAGGCATTGCATTTGTGATTTATGCTATCTCCCCTGTTGGCCGCCCCTTCCCTGGTTGCACAACGCCATGGGGCCACTGGCTTAAGGCGGCATTTCTCCCCATCCAGCCCAGACCCCCTTCTGCAGGGCACCCACAGTCTCTTGGCCTGGAGGACACTGGCACCCTGGCCCCTTAAGCTGGGGATCGCCTGAGTCCAGTGCAGAGAAGAGAGGGTGAGGGTGAGAGTGAGGGGGTCTTGGCCTGAGGTCTGTAGTGTTGGTTGGGGGACTAACCCAGAAAGTTCCGTCACATGGTCAGGGCCAAAAGGCAAAGAGGGGGAGGGAGTTTCAAAAGCCTGCAGCACCCAGTATTCCCAGTTGTCTCCCATCCCAATACTAACCAGGCACAACCCTGCTTAACTTCCAAGATCAGAGGAGATCACACCTGTGGTATGGCCCTAGATGACTGGGCCCTTCTCCCAGCTGCCCCAAGAGCCTGTGCCTGCAGTGAGTACTCAGCTCAAGGCAACAGGCACAACTCTGCTTGGCTTCCGAAATCAGACTGGTTCCGAGCCTTTGGGTAGGCCTTCTAGTCACTGCAGGTCACTTCGCAGAGTTGTCCCAAGAGCTTCTGGAGGCCAGCCAGCACCTGTCCAGGCTACACCACCCTGCCTCTGTGCCACTAGCCAGTGCCTCTACCCAGACCCTGTCTGCCACCGGAGTTGAGTCTGTTGCCCGGGGATCCCTACTCCCTCCCCTGGATGCCCAGTGTAGTGGTGCTGCCTGGCCTGGCCTGGCCCAGCCCAGCCCAGTATATACTGGGCTGGGCCCTCCCACCTCAATCAAAAAGATATCCCAGAGATATGGCCACAGGCCAGTCCAATGGAAGCAGTTCCCCAATTGAGGCTCCCTCAACCCAGATCTGTTAAGTTAACACTAAAGCTATGCAGCACATGCTGCATCCTCCTGGGCATCGCTCACCCTCCAAGAAGACCTCCTTCTCCTCTCCCCAGGACATCTATCCCCTTCCTCCCCATGAATCCACAAGGACTCCTGGATAGGGCTGGGTGGAGCCCTGCATCCTGTCCTTGGTTCTCTCTTGGTGCTCCCGTCTGAGCATCTATCCTGGCCTACTACTCCAACCCAGCTCACCCTCAACCAGCCTGTCCCTCACTTAGCCCCATGCCATAGGGGACTGAAGGGCCCAGAAGGAAGGAGAAAGGCACACCTGCACCTGCCTAAGAAGTGCCACTGGGCTAAGGGATCCCAGCACTGAGACTGTGGGCAGCTGGAGCCTTGTGACCCAGTGCCAAGAGTCACCCTGGGCTGGCTGGCTGTGTTCTCACACTCCCCTAGCACCCTGCCAGCTGTCCTCACCACCACCTCAGGGTGCCTCCTGTAGGGGGCAGGGTGTGTGAGCAGGGGATGTTCTGGACCTGAACTCAACCACCTGTTGGCAGGAAACAGAAGCCTTTGTGCATCATTAATGACCCACCATTTCCCTTCGTTTTCTTTCACTCCCCTACATTTTCCATGGATTATTAATAATGGGAAAGGGATGGCAGGGGAGGGGAGGCAAAGGAAATGGTGAGACATTAAGGGTAGGAAAGGAAAAAGGAGGGAAGGAAGGGAAGGTAAATGGTAGGACATTAACGATGGGAAAGGAAAGGTAAGGAAGGGGAGGGAATGGAAGTGAAATGGTGGGACCTTAATGTCCCATCCTTAATGATGGGAGAGAAAAGGGAGGGAAGGGGATAGAAGGGATAGAAAATGGTGGGACATTAAGGATGGGAAAGGAAAACGGAGGGAAGGGGAGGGAAAGGAAGGGAAATGGTGGGGAAGTGGTGTGGAGGGAATGGAAATGATGGGACATTAAGGGTGGGAAGGGGAAGGAAGGGAAATGATAATTGTAACCCTAACCATAACACTAGCGCTAAACTTAACCCTACTCCTATCCCTAACCCTAACCCTAAAATTAACCCTAACATTAACTCTACACCTAACCCTGTCCTCAAACTTAACCCTAACCCTAACCCTAATCCTATCACTAACCCTAACACTAACACTAAATATAAATCTTACCCTAACCCAAAACTTATCCCTTATCCTAAACCTAACCCTAACCCTATCCTTGACCCTAAATTTAACCTTATCTTGAACCTTAACCCTAACCCTAAACCTAACCCTATTCCTAACACTATCTCTAAACATAAACCTAACCCTAGCCCTAACCTAACACTAAACCTAACCCCAACCCTAACCTTAACCCTAATCCTATCCATAACCCTAATCCTATCCCTAACACTAAAACTATGCCTAACTCTAAACCTAACCCTGTGCCTTATCTTAACCCTAACCCTAACTTTAAACCTATCCTGAAACTTAACCCTAACCATACCCCTAAACCCTATCCCTAACATTAACCCTAACCATAACCCTAACCCTAAACCTAACCCTAAACCTAAACCTAACCTTATGCCTAACCCTAAGCCTAATCCTGACACTCTCCCTACCCCTAAAAACAACCCTCTTCCTGAACTTAACCCTAACCGAAACCCTAACTCTAACTCTAGTCCTATCCCTAACCCTAAACGTAATCCTAACTCTAAACCTAAGACTAACCCTAGCCTTAACCGTAAACTTAACTCTAATCTTAATCTTATCCTGAAACAAACCTAGCCCCAAACCAAACCCTATCCCTAACACTAAACCTAACCTAAACCTAGACTTAACCCTAGCCCTAACAGTAACCCTAACCCTATCCATAATCCTAAACCTAACTGTATCACTAACACTAATCTTAACCCTAACCTGAAACCTAACCTGAATCCTAACACTAATCTTAACCCTATCCCTAACTCTAACCCTAAACCTATCTTTAACCCTAACCCTAACCATAACCCTTTTCCTAACCCTATAACTAACTCTAACCCTAATCATTTCCCTAACCCTAGCCCTAAACCTAACCCTAGATCTAACCCTAAACCAAAACATATCCCTAACCCTAACCCTAACCTAACCCTATCATTAACCTTAACCCTAAACCTAACCCAAACCCTAGACCTAACCCTAAACCTAAACCTAAACCTAGTTCTATCACTAACCCTAAAACTAATCCCAACTATAATCCTCACCCTGACCCTAACTCTAAGCCTAACCTTGACCCTATCCCTATCTATAACCCTAAATCTAACCCTAACCATAATCTTGACCCAAACCTAACCCTATCCCAAACCTTCACTATAACCCTAACACTAACCCTAGTGCTAACCATAACCCTAACCTTAAACCTAAACCTAAACTTAACCATAACCCCACCTCAAATTTATCCCTAACCCTAACCCTAAACGTAACCCTAAACCTAACCTAATCACTAACCATAACCCATAAACTAACCCTAAATCACCCTAATCCTAACCCCAAACCTAACCCTAACCCTATCCTTAACCTTAACCCTAACCCTAAACCCCAAACTAAACCTAACCCTAAAAGTAACCCTAACCCCACCCTAATTCTAACCCTAACCGTACACCTAAACCTAACTCTAACCATACCCCTAACACTAACCCTAACCCAATTCCTAAGCCTAACCCTCACCCTAACCCTAATCCTAGCAATAACGCTAACCCTATCCCTAATACTAATCCTAAATGTTTCCCCAACCATAGCTCTAACCCTATCCCTAACATTAAACCTAACAATAACCCTAAACCAAACCCTAACCCTATCCTTAAACCTAATCCTAACCCAAACCCTAAATCTATCCCTAACCCTAATCCTAACCCCAACCCTAAATCTATCCCTAATCCTAATCCTAACACTAATCCTACCCTTATTCCAGTCCCCAAACTTAAACTTAACCCTAAACCAAAAAATATCCCTAAACTTAACTCTAACCCAAACCTTCAACCTAACACCAGTCCTATCCCTAACTGTAAGCCTAATCCTTTCTTTAACCCTAACACTAAACATAACCCTATTTCTTACATTAAACCTAACCCTAACCTTAGCCTTAACACTAACCCTAACACTCTCCAAAAACTTAACCCTAACCCTAACTCTAACAATAACATTAATCCTAAAACAAACTGTAACCTTAACCCTATACCTAACCTTATACTGATCCTTAAATGTAACCCTGACCCTAACTGTATCCCTAAACCTAACCCTAACTCTAACTCTAACCCTAAACTTATCCCTAAACCTAACCCAAACAATAACCCTAACCCTAGTCTTATCCCTAACCATAACCCTAATCCTAACTCTAACCCTAACCCTACCCCTAAACTTAACCCTAAACCTATCCCTAACCCTAAACCTAACACTAACCCTAACATTAACCCTACCCTAACCCTATCCCCAACCTTAACCCTAAACCTAACACTAAACTTATCCCTACCAATAACCCTAATACTAACCAAAACCCTAACCCTAATGCTAACCCTATCCCTAACACAAACCTAACCATATCCTTAACCGAAACCTTTAACCTAACCTGAAATCTTACCCAAGCCCTAAGCCTAACATTAATCCTGACACTAATCCTATGCCTACCCCTACCCCTAACCTTAAACATAACCCTAACCCTAAAACTATCGCTAACCCTAACCCTAACCCTAACCCTAAACCTATCCCTAACTCCAACTCTAAACCTAACTCTAACCCTGTTTCTAAACCTAGTCATAAATCTAACCCTATCCCTAAAACCAATTCTAACCCTAACCCTAACCCTATCTTTAACCATAACCCTAATCTTATCCCTAAGGCTAACCCTAACCCTAAACCTAATCCTTGCACTAACCCTATCCCAAACCCTACCACTAACCCTATCTCTAATCCTAAAACTTTCCCTCGCCCTAACTCTAAACCTAAATGTATTAATAAATCTAACCCTAACACTTAACTCTAGCCCCAACCCTGATCCTAACCTTTACCCTATCCTTAACCCTAACCATAAATCTCTAAACCTATCTCTATACCTAACCCTAACCCTATCCCTAAACCTAACCATTTCCCTAAACCTAACCCTAGTGCTAACCCTAACAATAATCTTATTCTTTCACCTAACAGTAACCCTAACCATAACCCTTTCCCTAGCAGTAATCCTAAGCCTATACCTAACCCTATCCTTAACCCTAACTCTAATCCTAACCCTATCCTTAAAACTAACCCTAACCCTAAACCTACACTTAACCTTATCCATTATCCTAACTAAAACCTAAACCTGACCCTGGTTATATCTCTATCTCTAACCCTAATCCTAACTCTAACCCTAATCATAATCTTAACTGTACACCTATCCCTAACCCTAAACCTAACATTAACCATACTATTACCACTATTCCCAACTCTAACCCTAACCCTAACTCTATTCCTAATCCTGAGCCTAACCATAACCCTAACCATAACCCTAGGCATAATCCTAACAATAACCCTATCCCTAACCCAACCCAAACTGTGTCCTTAACACAAATGCTAAACCTAACCCCAAACCTAACCTGAACCCTAAAGGTATCCATAACCCTAAGCCCAGCCACAACCCTAACCCAACCCCTGACCCTATTCCTAAACCTAAACGTAAACTTAATCCTATCTCTAACCCTAACCCTAACTCTAACCTTAACACTAAATCTAACCCTATCCCAAAACTTGACCTTAGCCTATCCCTAACCCTAACCCTAACCCTATTGCAAACCCTAACCCTAACCCTTTTGCTAACTCTAACTCTTGCTGTAACCATAATCCTAAGCCAAACATTAACCCTAAACCTAACCCTAAATCTAACCCTACCCATAACCCTAACCCTAAACATATGACCAAACCTATTCCTAACCCAAATCCTAACCCTAACCATAGTCCTATCCTCAAACCTAACCCTAATTCAAACTCTAAACCTAACCTTAACATTAACCCTAACCCTAACCCTATCCTGAATCTTAACCCTAACCCTAACCCTAACCTGAACACTATTGTTAACCTTAACCATAAACCTAACTCTTACACTAACCCTAACCCTAACCCTATCACTAACCCTAACCCTAACCCCAACCTTATACCGAATCCTAGCCCAAACCCTAACCTTAACCAGAGTCCTATCCCTAACCCTAACCCTAATCCTAACTCTAACCCTAAATCTAACCTTACCCCAACCATATCCCTAACCCTAAACCTAACACTAATTCTCACATTAATCCTACCACTAACCCTACCCCCAACCTTAACCCTAACCCTACCCCTGACCCTATCCTTAACCCTAAATGTAATCCTAACACTACACTTAAACCTAACCCTAACACTAAACCTAAATCTAATCCTATCCTTAAACTTAACCCTAACACTAAACATACCCCCAACCTGAACCATTACCCTAATCCTAACCCTATCTCGAACACAAACCTAGCTGTATCCTTAACCCAAACCCTAAATCTAACATGAAACCTAACCTGAACCCTAACCCTGTCCATAAACCTAAATTTAATGATAAATGTAACCTTAACCCTATGAATAACGCTAACCATAACCTTAACCATAACCCTATCCGTAACCCTAAAACTAAACCTATCCCTAAACGAAACTAACCCAAACCATATCCCTAAATCTAGCCTAAATCTAACAGTGTACCTAACCCTAACACTAAGCCTAACCCTCATCTTATCCCTAAGCCTAATCCTAACCCTAATCCTGAAACGAACCCTATCTCTTAACACTAAACCTATCCCTTACCCTAGCTCTAAATCTAACCTTATTACTGAAACTAATCCTAACACTTAACCCTAACCCTCATCCTAAGCCTAACACTGTGGCTACACCTAAGTGTAACCCTAACACTAACTCTAACCCTAAACCTATCCCTAACCATAACCCTAACACTATCCCTAAACATAAACATATCCTAAACCCTAATCCAAACCCTAACCCTATCCCTAACCCTAACACTATCACTAACATGAACACTAACCTTATCCTTAGGCCTACTTGTAACCCTAAATAAAACTCTTTCTCTAACACCCTAAGCTTATACCTAAACCTATCTCTAACCCTAACCCTAACCCTATCCTCAACCCTAAACCTAACTCTAACCCTAAGCCTAAAACTAACCTTATCCCTAATCCTAACCCAAAACTTACCTTAACCCTAGTTTTAACACTAACCCTAAACCAAAGCCTAACACTTACCCTAAACCTAACCTTAACCCTACCCCTATCCCTAACCCTAAACCGAAAACTAACCCTAACATTAACCCTACCCCAACCATATCCCCAACCTTAACCCTATCCCAAACCCTAAACCTAACACTAACCCTAATATTAACCCCACCCTAACCTTATCCCCAAACTTAACCCTAAGTCTAACCGAAAACCTATCACTAACTCTAACCTTAACACTAACCATAACCCTAACTCTAACAGTAAACATATTCCTAACCCTAACCTAACCCTATCCCTAACTCAACCCTAACCGTATCCTTATACACAAACCCTAAAATATCCTGAAACCAAACCTGAGCCCTAAATGTATCCATAAACCTAATCGTCACCATAACCCCAAAACTAACCCTATGCCTCACCCTAACCCTAAGCATAAACCTAACCCTATCCCTAACCCTAAAGCTAATACTCTCAGTAACAATAACCCTAAACCTAATCCTAACACTATCCCTAACCCCAACAATAACCCTTACTCTAACCCTGTCCCTAAACGTAGCCTAACTCTAACCCTATCCCTAACTCTAACCCTAACCCTATCCCTAATGCTAACTCTAACCCTAAACCTAAGCCTAACACTAAACCAAACCCTAAACCTAATGCTAACTCTATTCTAAACCCTAACACTAAACCTATTCCTAGCAATAAACCTATCCCTTACACTAACCCTAAACCTAACCTTATTATTTAATGTAACTCTATCCCTTAAACCTAGCATTAACACTAATCCTAACCCTAAGCCTAATACTACCCCTAACCCTAACTCTAAACCTAAACCTATCCCTAATCCTAACTGTAACCCTAACCCTATCCCTAACCCTAACAGTATCCTTAGCCCTAACCCTATCTGAAACCCTAACCCTATTGCTAACCCACACAATAACGTTACCCTTAGGCCTAATCATAACCCTAAACATAACCCTTTCCCTGACAATAACCCTAAGCCAATACCTAAACGTAATCCTAACCTTAACCCTAACCTTAACCCTAACCCAAACTCGAAACCTATCCCTAACCCTAACCCTAACCTTAACCTTAATCCTAACCCTGTCCCTAACCCTAAACCTAACCTTAACCCTAACCTTAACCCTAACCTTAACCCTAACCTTAACCCTAACCTTAACCCTAACCTTAACCCTAACCTTAACCCTAACCTTAACCCTAACCTTAACCCTAACCTTAACCCTAACCTTAACCCTAACCCTAACTTTATCCCTATCCCTGGCCTTAAGCCTAGCCCCAAATCAAACCCTATCCCTAAACCTATCCTGAACCAAAAACTTAAGCCTAACCCTAGTCCTATCCCTAACTTTAATCCTAACCCTTACTCTATCCCTAACCCTAAACTTAACCCTCACCCTAACCCTATCCTGAACTTTAACTCTTATGCTAACCCTAACCTTATCCCTAACACTAACCCTAAACCTAGCCTTAACCCTCACCCTAACCCTATCCATAATCCTAAACCTAACCCTACCCCTAACTCTAACCCAAACCATAACCCTAACTGTAACTATATCCCTAAATCTACACCTAACACTAACCCTAAGGTTAAATCAAAACGTAATCCTATCCCCAACCTTAACCCAATACTAACCCTAAACCTATCACTAACACTAACCATAACAGTAACCATAACCCTAAATTAAAAGCTAACCCCAAGCCTAACCCTATACACTAATACTAACTGTATCCATCACCCTAACCCTAACCCTAACCTGAAACCTAACCCGAACCCTAACCCTATCTGTAACCCAAGGGCTAACCTTAACCCTAACCCTAAACCTATGCCTAACCCTAAACCTGACTCTAACCTAAACACTTCCCCTAACCCTAATGGTAAACCTATCCTTAACCCTATTCCTAACCCTCACCCTAACACTATCCCCAACCCCAACAACAAAACTGACCCTAACCCTGTCTGGAATCAGGTTTGCTTTGCTTAGTGGGGGTCCTACTGGCATTGGATCAGAGACTTCATTGTCAAAAGAGTGTTGGACCCAGGGACCTGTGTCTTTTCAACAAGCCATATATTATTTAATTCAGATGGCTGTTATACATCCCAAGGAACTAGCGGTCACGTGGGATGTGGCAGTCACATACAAAGATTTAGGGTACAAAGAAACAGAACACTTAGTTAGTTGTGCCAGAAGGATTCTTAAACATTTACTCAAGGTTAAACCCTAAATTGAAACCTAACTGGAAACTTAACCCTATCTGTAACCATAACCCAAACACTAATCCTAACCCCAAACCTACGCTTAAACCTAACCTTTACCCCACTCCTAGTCCTGTGTCTAACCATAACCCTAATCCTAACTCTATCCCTAACCCTAACCTTAACACTAAACCTAACCATAAGCCTAACGTTAACCATAACTCTAACCCTATCCTGAACCATAACCCTAATCCTAACCCAAACACTATCCCTAACCCTAACCCCAACCCTTACACTAACCCTAACCCTAACCCTAACCCTAATCCTAATGTAACCCTAAATATAACCTGAGTCCTACCCCTAACCCTAACCCTCATCCTAACCCTAACCTTAACCCTAACCCTATCCCTAAACCTAAACACTAACCCTAACATTAACCGTACCCCTAACTGTATCCCCAACCTTTACCCTAAACTTAACCCTAACCCTATTCCTAATATTAACCCTAACCCTAACCCTATCCCTAAACCCAAGCCTAACACTAAATCTAACCCTAATCTTATCACTAATCCTAACTTAAACTCTAAACATAACCCGAGTCCTATCCCTAATCCTAACCCTCATCCTAACTCTAATCCTAACCCTAACCTTAACCCTAACCCTACCCCTAATCTAAACCTAACAATAGCCCTAACATTAGCCCTACCCTTAACTCTAACCCCAACCTTTACCCTAAACCTAAACCTAACCCTATCTCTAAAATTAACCCTAACTCTAACTCTATCCCTAACCCTAACCCCAACTCTAACCCTATCCCTAATTTTATCTGTAAGCCTAATTCTAACCCAAAATTTATCCCTAACCCTAACACAAACTGCATCCCTATCCCTAAACATGTTCAGGGTTAGGGATAAGATAAGGATTAGGGTTAGGGTTAGGGTTAGTGATAGGTTTAAGGACAGGTTTAGGGTTAGGGATAGGGTTAGGGTTGCGTTAGAGACAGGATTAAGGTTAGTTTTAGGATTAGGGATAGAGTTAGGGTCAGGTTTAAGGATAGAGTTTGGGTTAGGGCTGGGGATAGGCTTAAGTATAGGCTTAGGATTAGGGTAAGGAAAGGTTAGGGTTAGGATTAGTGTTAGGTCTAAGGGTAAATTGAGGGTTAGGTTTAGGGTTAGGGACAGGGTTATGGATATTTAGGGTTACAGTGAGGGTTACGGTTAAATTTAAGGTTAGTGTTGGGGATAGGTTTAGGTTAGGGTTTATGTTCAGGATAGGGGTAGGGTTAAGGTCAAGGTTAGGGTTAGGGTTAGGGACAGGGTTAAGTTTAGGTTTAGGGTTAGGGTTAGAGTTAGGATTAGGGTTAGATTTAGGGACAGGACTAGGTTTATGGTTAGGTTTTTGTTTAGGGTTAGGTTTGGGGATAGGGTTAGGTTTAGGGTTAGGGATAATGGTAGGGTTAGGGTTAGGATAGGCTTGGGGTTAGGTTTAGATATTGGGTTAGGTTTAGGTTAGGGATAGGATTAGGGTTACTATTAGGGTTAATGTTTGGGTTAGGTTTAGGGATAGGATTAGAGTTACGATTAGGGTTAAGGTTAGTTTTAGGGTTAGGGTTAGTGTTATCATTAGGGTTCCAGTTAGGAATACGGTTAGTTAGGGCTAGGTTTAGGAATAGTTTTAGAGTTAGTTTCAGGGTTAGGATTAGGTTTAGGGATAGGGTTAAAATTAGGGCTAGGATTAGTAATATGGTTAGACTTAGGGTTCAGGTTGGGGTTAGGACTAGGGATGGAGTAGTGATAGGGTTAGGGTTTGGTTTATAGTTAAGATTAGGGTTAGGGTTAGGGTTTTGATTAGGGTTCTGTTAAGTAATGGGGTTAGGTTTAAGTTTAGGGTTAGGGATCGGGTTAGGTTTAGGATTAGTGATAGAGTTAGGGTTAAGGTTAGGATTAGGGTTAGAGGGTAAGTGTTAGGGATAGGATGTGGATTAGGTTTAGGGTTAGCAATAGGGTTAGGGTTAGGGATACGGTTTGGTTTAGGGTTAGGTTTATGGAAATCTTTAGGGTTAGGATTACAACTAGGGTTAGGGTTAGTGTTAGAATTAGGGTTAGGGATAGTATTAAGTTTAGGGTTAGGGTTACTGACAGGCTAAGGGGTAAAGATAGGGATAGGGTTAGGTGTAGGTTTAGGGTTAGAAATAGGGTTAAGATTAGGGTTAGGTCAAGGGCTAAGGTTAGGGATAGGGTTAGGTTTAGATTTAGGTTTAAGGTTTGGGTTAGGGTTAGGAATAGAGTTAGGGTTAGGGTTACGGTAAAGGTTATGGTTGATGTTAGGGGTAGTGTTGGGGATAGCATTAGTGTTAGGGTTAAGGCCTGGAATAGGGGTAGGTTTACTGGGAAGGTTAGGGTAGGGTTAGGTTTAGGGTTAGAAGTAGGGTTTGGGTTAGCGTTAAGGTTAGGATTAGTGTTAGAGTTAGGATTAGGGTTCAGGTTAGTGTTAAGGTTAGGATTAGTGTTAGAGTTAGGATTAGGGTTAGGGTTAGGGTTACGGAGAAGGTGAGGTTTATGTTTAGGGTTAAGTTAGGGTTAGTTCTAATGTTAGGGTTAGGGTTAAGGATAGACCTAGGGTTAGGTTTAGGGATAAGGTTAGGGCTCGGTTTAGTGATAGGGTTAAGGTTAGTGTAGGGTTATGTTTAGGGATAGGGTTACGGTTACAGTTAGTATTAGGGTTAAGGATAAGCTTAGGGTTGAGTGAGGGTTTGGGTTAGGGTTACCTTAGGGTTAGAATTAGGGTTAGGGTTAGGCTTAACATTAGAGATATCATTAGGATTAGGGTTACAGTTAGGTTTAGGTTAAGGGATAGGATTTGTGTTAGGATTAGAGTTAGGGTTAGGGTCAGGGTTAGGGTTAGGGTTAGGGTGAGGATTAGGGTTAGGGTTATGATTCAGGTTCGGGATAGGGTTAAAGTTAAGGCTAGGTTTAGGGATAGGGTTAGACTTAGGGTTAGGTTTGGGGTTTCGGATAGGGATAGGGTAAGGGATAGGGCAAGGGTTAGGATTAGAGTTAGAGTTAGGATTAGGGTTAGGGATAAGAATAAGACTAGGGAGAGGGTTAAGGTTTTGGTTACGGTTAGGTTTAGGGATAGGGTTAGTGTTAAGGTTAAGGTTATGTTTGAGGATGGGGTTAGGGTCAGGGTTAGGGCATAGGGTTCTTGTTAGGTTAAGGGATGGGGTTAGGGTTAGGGTTAGTTATAGGGTTAGGTTTAGAGATCGGGTTGGGTTTCGAGTAAGAATTGGGATAGGGTTAGGTTTAGAGTTAGAGTTAGGTTTAGGGTTATGGTTAGGGTTAGGATTAGGGTTAGGGTTAGGGTTATAGATAGGGTTAGGTTTAGGGTATTGTTAGGGTTAGGTTTATAGTTAGGGTTATGGTTAGTTTTAGGGACAGGGTTAGAGTTAGGGATAGCTTTAGGGATAGCACTAGGGGTAGGGTTAGGGATGGAGTTAAGCATGGGGCTTGGGTTTATATTATGGATAGGGTTAGGGTTACAGTTAAGGTTATGGTTATTGTTAGGGATAGGTTTTACATCAGGGCAAGGAATAGGGTTAGTGTGAGGGTTAGGTATATGGTTAGTCTTAGGTATATGGTTAGGGTTAGGGATAGGGTTAGGGTTATGGTTAGGGACAGGGTTAGAGTTAGGGTTAGGTTTAGGGTTATGATTTTGGTTTGGGTTAGGTTTAGAGTTAGTTTTAGGGAAAGGTTTCCATTAAGTGTTAGGGTTAGTATTAGGGATATGGTTAGTTTAAGGTGAGGGTTAGGGTTAGTGTAAGGGATACAATTTGGTTTAGGGTTAAAGTTTAGTGTTAGAGATAGGGTTATATTTAACATTTGTTATAGGGTTAGGGTGAGGGTTAGTATTAGGGTTAGAGTTAGTGATAGGGTAATGGTTAGGGTTAGGGATAGTGTTAAGGATAGGTTTAGTTCTACTTTTAGGTTTAAGGTTAGGGATAGGGTTAGGTTTAAGGTTTGCGATAGGTTAGGGTTAGGGTTAGGTTTAGGGTTAGGTTTAGGGCTAGGGTTAGAATTACTTTTAGGGATAAGTTTACAGTAAGAGTTAGGGTTAATGTTAGGCTAAGGGTTAAGGTTAGGAATATGGTAAGATTCTGGGTTAAGGCTAAGGTTATGGTTAAGGTTAGGGTTAGGGTTAAAGTTAGGGTTAGGGTTATGGGGTTAGGTTTAGGGTTAGGGCAAAAGTTAGTGTGAGGGGTAGGGTTGTAGTTAGGGTTAGAATTAGGGTTAGGGCTAGGAATATGGACAGGGTTAGTGCTAAGGTTAGTAATGGGGTTATAGTTAAGGTTAAAGTTAAGTTTAGGGTTAGGGTTAGGGATAGGGTTAGGATTTGGGTTTGGCATACTGTTAGGTTTAGGGTTAATGTTAGAGATAGTGTTAGGATT